>NW_006771242.1:83147-101523 GCF_000442215.2 Lipotes vexillifer
CAGGCTCTGGACGCGCAGGCTCAGCGGCCATGGCTCACGGGCCCAGCCGCTCCACGGCACGTGGGATCTTCCCGGATCGGGGTACGAACCCGTGTCCCCTGCATCAGCAGGCGGACTCGCAACCACTGCGCCACCAGGGAAGCCCCCTCTATATGAGGTTTTTAACCTTACTTGCAAAATAGGAAGTATGCTTATCCCTGAGGGTAATTAACTGTAGAACAACTATAATAAACATAGGGAAGGAAACACATCTCTAGGTCTCTGCTTGAAGACATTGGAGAAATACCAAGGCAGTGAGGACCTCAAGGGTTAAGACACCAGAGAGAAGGAAATCCAGAGTAGGAAGCCTCAAATCCCATGCTGCATTTCCTAACTGAGAAGCCAAGCAGGAAGCAGTGACTGAGAGGATGGGAAGGTGAGCAGAGCTTCTAGTGGTTTTATATAGCTAACAGGGCAAAAACTGAGGTTGCGGCCCACAAAGGATGAGGGTCCTTGACAATAACTCCAGACATACAGTTGTGATGGCCAAAGAACTAAGAGTGACATAGAAATAGAGTAGCCTGTACAAATACTAAAGACCTGTTATGAATCAGCAGGATTTAAGATTGTTCGTTTACTTGCCCCAAACACCACATGTGCTGGAACCTAAAGCAAGTTCTCTCAGGAGGAAATCATTCAGTGATTCAAATTATTTCTACTGCATTTTCTATATAATGTCCTGCAATCCATAAAAAATAAACAGGCATATGAAAATTAGGCCAAATGAACAAAAAAGCAAGAGGACAAATGAAGCAGAACCCAGGAGATCCAGATATTGAGGTTGTAAGAGGTTAACTTTAAAATGACTGTAATTAATATGTTCAAGAAAATAGTTGACAGAGAGTTTCAGCAGAGAACAGCACACTACGAAAAAAATTAAAACCTCTAGAACTAGAAAAGGGAAAAAATGAAATCAAGAACTCCATGAACATGTTTAACAGCACATTAGATACAGTTGATAAAAAAGGTTTGGCAAACAGGAAGATAGATCAGTGGGAAAAAATGCATGCGGAAGAATGGAGAGAGACAAGGGGTAGAAAATACAGATGAAATCATAAGAATCATAAAGGACATGGGGGAAACGCTCTAACATATGAGTAACAGAAATCTCAGAAAGAGACAGAAAGGGACAAGAGCAATATCTGAAGAAATAATGAGTAAGAATTTCCCCAAATTCATGGACATCAAGCCACAGGTTCAAGAAACACCCCAAACACCAAGAAGGAAAAATACAAAGAAAATCACTCCAAGGTTTATCATAGTAAAAATGCCCCAAAATAATAAAATCATAAAAGCAACAAGAGGGTCAAAGAAACAGTGCCTTTAAAGGGGCAAAACTAGGACTAACAGCTAACATCTCAACATTAACAGTCAAAGCCAGAAGACAGTGGAATGAGTCTTCAAAATATGAAAGAAAAAACTGCAAGCTGAGAACTTTATACCCAGAAAAAACTGCCCTTCAAATAGTAAGGTAAGATAAAGACATTCTCAGAGATACAGAAAGTGAGCGGAATCATCTCTAGAGGATATGCAACAATAAAAATATTAAGGGAAATACTTATGCAGATCAAAATGAACTCATATGAAAGCAGGAATAAAGCGTTACCAAAAAAATTAAATCAATAGTGGCCATTTAAAAAATAAAAATAAAATTTAAATACTGTGGTGTGTGGTCTAAAATATATATAAATTATAAAATTACATAAAAATGGTAACAAAATATGAGAGGACAGTGAAAGGAGTTAAAGTATTCTATGGTCTTTGTGTCGTTCTGGAAGTGATTAAAGTACTAATTTATGATAGACTCTAATGAATCAGTGATCAATATTGTAATCACTAAAATTAATACTCAACGAAGTTTAAAATATGTATAAGCTGATACAGGGGAAACGGGCTATGTTTAAAAAACCAAAAGGAGGAGAAAGGAATGAAGAAAAGGTGGGGGAAATTAGAAAGTATATGGTTTGATAGTTGATTCAAACCCAAATATATCAGTAATTACATTAAGTACAGTGAGTGGTTAAATGTGGATTGAGTTTGAACCAAGTTTGGAAGCAAGGAGCAACTGTGGTGATATATATAGAAAGAGACAGAATACCACAATGTCAGAAAATATTAAGGAAGAGACAGTTCTGAGATGCAAAGCAGAAAACAAACCAGTTACGCAAATGAAGATTTGTGTGGCAGGCTGGGGAGAGGATGGCCAGAACATAAAGTAGATATGAGACCTTGAAACTACTCTAAGATTGTGTATTAGTTTACTTGGGCTGCCATAATCAAGTACCACAGAGTGGGTGGCCTAAACAGCTGAAATTTATTATCTCACAGTTCTGGAGGCTGGAAGTTGAAATCAAGGAATCAGCAGGGTTGGTTCCTTCTGTGGGCTGTGAGGGAAGGATTTGTTCCAGGCCCCTCTCCTGGGTTTTTAGATGGCCATCTTCTGCCTGTCTCTCTTCACATCATCTTCCCTCTATACACGTCTGTGTCCAAATTTCCTCTTACTATAAGGACACCAGTCATCTCTGACCACAGCCTACCCTAATATCCTCCTTTTAATTTGCTTATCTTTGTAAAGACCATATCTCCAAATAAGGTCACATTATGAGGCACTGGAGGTAGGACTTCAGCATATAAATTTGTGGTGGGACACAATTCAATCCATAACAGAATGTTTATCACTGATGTAGTGGTTAGAAAATAAAATGTGTTTGGAATGCTATACAAGCCAATAGAAAATGTTAGTAGAAACATAAACATGTTACTAGAGATATTTAATTCCTGTGTACTTGGGTATGAGCAGAATCTGCCGTCATCAGCAGTGAGTCAGCTTAAGGACCTTTTCTTTGTGTACAATTCTGGGTTCCACACAAAGGAAAGATTTCAAAACCTTATGGAGGGTCAGTGCAGAGCCCCTAAGTATTAGTGGACATCTGTCACTCTCATTTCTGAAGAACAGAAGATATGAATTAGTTCAACTGATGAAAAGATATTTACTGTTCCCTTGCCCATGCCCAGAATATACTTCATACCCACCTCAAAAGTGTTGGCTAGATTTCTACAATTCCATCCAGACATCTTACTCTTCATGGCATTTTAATGACACAATTAGACTGATATACACTAACTTCTTTAAAGTTTTATTTATGTTAAATAACTGTTCAAATATCTATTGATCCACTTGGACTTTCACACAACACCTTAATACAACCACATTAAATGATACTTTTGTTCTCCAAAGTGGATTGTGTGTAATCCAACAGGCTTGCAAGATATTCACTTTGTGAAAATGCAGTTTATATTGCTATTTAATTCTAAAAATAAGAAATTAAGCTTTATTGATATTTTTAGATTAAATTGAGTAATTTTGTCACCCTATATTGGTCACATGTCACAGCTGGTATGTGAACTACTCTGAGGGCAATGGTAGAGTTCCATAATGAGAGGGATTATAGTAGCCATGCCCTCCCACCTCTGTTCATATAAAGCATCTTGAGACAATCTGTAGCTTTTGTGTGCCTAGTTAAGATTCATTGATTATTTTGTCTAGTTTTAACCAATCTAACCCTTTGAAAATGGATGTGACCTAGTAAGATATCCGAAAAGTAACATTAGAGTGAAGATATGAAAAATTCAAGCACAAGCAAAGAACAATAAAGTGGCAGAGCTGGCACCTCTAGCAAGGGTTTCTCGTCTGAGATAGGAAGGAAAACAACGTCATTTGTTTCTGATCAAAGTTTTAAAAAACACAAATCCTGGAGAATACTATTAGAAGAATGAATTTACGTTCATTACTGTTCACAGTGACCTCTGACCTGAAGGTATAATTTGCCTTGAGATATTAACTAATAAATCTTTCAAGCCATAAAAAATTATAAGACACTAAAAAACTAAGCATCTAGAACATGAAAACAAACCTCTATAATTGGAAATAAAAAGCTTTTAATGTACATTAGTGACAACATTATTTAAAATAATGTTAAGTTGATGATTACCTTCTTTTCCATTTCTTTTTTGGTGTTTTTCCAAAAAGGCAGATACTATTATAGTACATGTGTATATAAAGCATAATTAAATAGCTATACGTATATTGAGATGCTGTAAACTGTTTTGCTGGCATTAGGGTCTGATAAAACATTTGGGAGATTTATACTCTACGTATGCTTTATTTTTATTTGCAAGTAGATATATCAAGTGAATATTCAACTGGGTTTTCTCCTTTGTAAAAAAAAAATCACACTTATTTTGACAAAGTGAAGCTAGGGAGTACTGACTAATAAGTTTCTGAAATTCCAAGATCACTTCAGAAGCAAATTCTATACAAGTATAACTAGCTCATTAAATGGATGTGGGACACAATAGTGCTTAGTGAAGAATAAATAACAGAGTTGAATATACTTTTCACTTATTCAACAGTATTTACTGAATGTTTATTATATGTCAGGGACTCCTTGGACTCCATGTAGAAGAGTGAATAGGAATGATACAGTCCCCGTCCTCCCAGAGTTTACATTCCAGTGGAAATGAAAGAAAAATAAATAAATATGCAATGTGTCAAATGTGATAAGTGCTAGGGAGAAACAGACATTAGGATGCATTGGCTAGAGAATGCTGGTGAAGGAAACTGTTACTTCATAGAAGGTTATTGGCAAACCCTTCACCGATGACGCAAATTGAGCAGTGACCTGCGGGAAGTGCAGCAGGGAGCCAAGAGGATCACTGGCTGTTCCATGCATCGGAAGGTGAGGTACAAAACCCCTGTGTGATGTGTTCCAATAAGAGCAAGGATGCCAGTGGGGGAGAAGTGGAGGCAGCAAGGTTGGTAGTAGTAGGACAATAACAGAGAGCAGAAGACTAGATCAAGAGCAAGCCTTAGACCACTGTATGAGATTTGTATTAGCTCTGAATGAAATGGAAAAGCCATTGGACGATAAAGAGAAAATGAGTGACATAATCGAAAAGGACTGACATGTTTCAAAAGTATTACTCTGGCCTCTTGAGTCATAAATAAGTCGTTTGTGGACAGGGGGCTTAGCAGGGAGTCCATTTCTTTTCTTTCTTTTTTTTTTAAATTTATTTATTGTATTTATTTATTTTTGGCTGTGTTAGGTCTTCATTGCTGTGCGCGGGCTTTCTCTAGTTGCGGCGAGCGGGGGCTACTTTTCGTTGCAGTGCGCGGGCTTCTCATTGCAGTGGCTTCTCTTGTTGCAGAGCACGGGCTCTAGGTGCACGGGCTTCAGTAGTTGTGGCACGCAGGCTCAGTGGTTGTGGCTCACGGGCTCTAGAGCACAGGCTCAGTAGTTGTGGCGCCTGGGCTTAGTTGCTCCGCGGCATGTAGGACCTTCCCGGACCAGGGCTCGAACCCATGTCCCCTGCATTGGCAGGCAGATTCTTAACCAGGGAAGCCCCAAGACCATTTCTGAAAATGTAATAATCTGCGTGAGAGATGGTGATGACTGGACGAGGGTGGCAGAAGTGGAAGTGGTGGGAAAAGGTTGAATTCTGGACTTATTTTGAAAATAGAACCAACAGTATTTGCTGAGGAGTTGAGAGAGAAAGAGTGAAAATCAAAAATCCCTCTAAGGTTTGGGGCCAAAGCAACTCAACTTGAGATTGGGAGGAGCACATGTGGGGGGAGGGGGAAAGTTGTCAGGGAGGATGGTGGAGGGGTAGTTTGGAAGCACCAGTGAGGAACAACGAGGGTACCCATCTCTAGGACCATGGTACAAGCATGGGGTTTGTGAAAGAACAGAGCAGTAAAGAAGGAAGTTGCAGAGGAAGTATGTTCTCAGGGAAAAGTCAGGCTTGGGATAGAGTAAGAAGATGAAAGGACAGTTTTAGAAAGAGACTTAGTATCTGTATAACTGATTCACTTTGCTGCATGGCGGAAACTAACACAACATTGTAAATCAACTATACTCCAATAAAAGTTAATTTGAAAAAATAAAAGGGGAATTAGGATATACAGAGTTATGACATATGGAATTTTTTTCTGATGCAGGAATAACATGGGCTCCAGAAACCAGTGGACAGGATTGGGGGAGGTGGGCTTTAGGATATGAGGATAGGTTAGGGGATGTACAGAGTCATGCGGGGATGAGAGTCAGGGTAATGAGGGGTAACCTTGTTTCTTCAGTCACTGATATAAAGAAATTAAAGGGCATCATTTAGTAATTCTAATGATCTAATATTTTGGTAAGTGATATTATGATGTCATTCGATTGAAATATAATGTGTACCACGGTTTTTGAAATATAAAGTTCCAAAGAACCCTTGAGGATGAACCATGTGAAGGAGTTAGATAAGAATAACAAAACACAGACCCTCACCTTCAGTGAAATAATAATTTAGTTGGGGATTTAAGCCAAATAAATGAGAATTTCTATAATGGACTATTGTATAAAAATGAAAAATAATACGATTCACTTAAGGCTGTATTTATTTAAACAAGTACCACATGGGTGGTGTATTTAAGAGGCTACAAGCTCAGAGGAGAGATACATAACTGTGGTCTGGGGTTTCCTGAAGAGTTGTCTTGAAAATAGTGACAAATAAGCAATGAAAAGGGGGAGAATAAATTCCAGGCAGAGAGAAAGATAAAACTTTAAGGAACTTTTCTGAGTTTCTAGGTAGATGTTCTTCCTTCTATCTAAAGCATAAATTCTCCATAAATATCAAAATATTTCACCAGTATGATTATTAACTATTGGATGATTACATTCCTTTTCTAGTATATTAACCAGCTTGTCTCTACTGTCATAGCCATACATTTTTATTTTTAATTATGCTACTGACATAAAAAAAATCAGAAAGCAAAGAGAGCAGATGTGTATTCCACGGGATTTAAAGATTAATCTATCCTCCACTGCACCCACTTAGTTTCAAGCAGGAAGAAACACTTGCTAATGAGTCAGATGATTACCAGCATTGAGTTTATTTAGAGGAATTCTATGTGTGAGGGTGGGCTCGGAGTGAGTACACCCAGAAATAGAAATGTGAATGCCACCCTTTCAACATTATTAAAATAAAGATACGCTGACACTGCTTCGTACAACTGAAGTTTATCAATTGTTACTGTTCTAAGCTGCAGCTTCAATCTAGATGCTCTCCTAACAGACACTAATCTTATAGGTGTTGTTCGGCTGCCCACACGGCAGAGGTAGATACTATGAAAAGCTGAAACTGAAATAATGCCATGCACTTGGCAAGTCGATGACAAGAATTCTACTGCCATCAAGAGCATCTTTCCTTCACAGCAGGTCAAATGTGACTCTAATTCAATCTGTGAAATGCTAAAATCTTTGTTGCAGGAATAACCATACCAGCTTCCCCAAAGCACTAGGAAATACTCTCTCTTCACCAAGTTGCAGTGTATTTCACAATAATTATTTGATTTTAGACATAAACTGAACAATTCACTGCACGACTGATGCTATTAATCATTAACTGGCTGTGTTAGGAGGATACACACACACTAATCATCTGCCACAAAAATAAAGAAAACCGGGCTTCCCTGGTGGCGCAGTGGTTGAGACACTCCGCCTGCCGATGCAGGGGACACGGGTTCGTGCCCCGGTCCGGGAAGATCCCACATGCCGCGGAAAATAGTGACAAATAAGCAATGAAAAGGGGGAGAATAAATTCCAGGCAGAGAGAAAGATAAAACTTTAAGGAACTTTTCTGAGTTTCTAGGTAGATGTTCTTCCTTCTATCTAAAGCATAAATTCTCCATAAATATCAAAATATTTCACCAGTATGATTATTAACTATTGGATGATTACATTCCTTTTCTAGTATATTAACCAGCTTGTCTCTACTGTCATAGCCATACATTTTTATTTTTAATTATGCTACTGACATAAAAAAAATCAGAAAGCAAAGAGAGCAGATGTGTATTCCACGGGATTTAAAGATTAATCTATCCTCCACTGCACCCACTTAGTTTCAAGCAGGAAGAAACACTTGCTAATGAGTCAGATGATTACCAGCATTGAGTTTATTTAGAGGAATTCTATGTGTGAGGGTGGGCTCGGAGTGAGTACACCCAGAAATAGAAATGTGAATGCCACCCTTTCAACATTATTAAAATAAAGATACGCTGACACTGCTTCGTACAACTGAAGTTTATCAATTGTTACTGTTCTAAGCTGCAGCTTCAATCTAGATGCTCTCCTAACAGACACTAATCTTATAGGTGTTGTTCGGCTGCCCACACGGCAGAGGTAGATACTATGAAAAGCTGAAACTGAAATAATGCCATGCACTTGGCAAGTCGATGACAAGAATTCTACTGCCATCAAGAGCATCTTTCCTTCACAGCAGGTCAAATGTGACTCTAATTCAATCTGTGAAATGCTAAAATCTTTGTTGCAGGAATAACCATACCAGCTTCCCCAAAGCACTAGGAAATACTCTCTCTTCACCAAGTTGCAGTGTATTTCACAATAATTATTTGATTTTAGACATAAACTGAACAATTCACTGCACGACTGATGCTATTAATCATTAACTGGCTGTGTTAGGAGGATACACACACACTAATCATCTGCCACAAAAATAAAGAAAACCGGGCTTCCCTGGTGGCGCAGTGGTTGAGACACTCCGCCTGCCGATGCAGGGGACACGGGTTCGTGCCCCGGTCCGGGAAGATCCCACATGCCGCGGAGCGGCTGGGCCCGTGAGCCGTGGCCGCTGAGCCTGCGCGTCCGGAGCCTGTGCTCCGCAACGGGAGAGGCCACCACAGTGAGAGGCCCGCGTACCGCAAAAAATAAAATAAAACAAAGAAAACCTTCCTTCTTTTGTCTTCAAACTGTAATATTTGCTTAATTATTTTGTTTCAGTGAAACATCTAGTACAAAGTTAATGCGTCTGTTTGCAAAATATGTGGGTTTTTTTACTCTGAATTTTTTTAAACTACATCTTAAAATGCTGTTTTAATTTCTTGTCTTTTCTCCAAATGATTGTCTTGTCCCTCGTGAGGAAACCTGCTGATTTCAAATCATGTTTGAGATACTTAATAATCTGCAAGGGATTTCAAAGCTCCATTTCTGTCAGCATTTAATTATAGCCAAACTTAGGTAATACTCAACTCTTGTACAGTTATAGTGGAAAAATCATTAACCTTCCCGGAGCAAATCAAACATAGCCCCAAATAAAAGCTTTACTTGGGCATCATCTCCTTAAAGATTATCTCATCGCAGAGCTCAAAGTAAAGTTACTCCATGGGTTATACCACTAGGTGATTCTAAGCATAATTACAGATATTGACATTTGTCTGAGGACATAGATTATTTAAAAATTTTTAGGTTAATAACTGTGTGTCTCATAATTATGCCAACAGTTGAATCCATTAACAAACAAAAGAGTTGCCTACAAGGTTTCTTGTCAAAACCTATAAATAAGCTATGTGCTCAGATGGAAAGAGGGTGGACAGTGGAATCCAAATACCTGGGTTTGAATCCTATTTGTCTTTAGGAAAGCTAACTAACCTCTCTGAGTTTCTTTTCTTTTCTTTTGTTCTTGTTTGTTTGTTAATCTTTACAACAGTGATCTTCTGTTTAGGGTTGTTGAAAGAATTAAATAATTGCCTGTGACATATGTGATACATAGTGACTGAAACTAACTGCCAGTTTTGGCTGTAACCTCACCAAAATTATTTAAATCTATCACATGGTTACAAGAGACAAGGGAAGGGAAATATTAGTAATATTAATATTACTAATATTAATATAATATTATTATATAATAATAATAGTTTAGTTAAGGAACTATTATTAGGAAATATTAGTGATATTAATATAATACTAATATTATATTAGTATTAGGTAATATCCAGTATGTGGGAAAATAATTATTTTTACCAGCACCCAATCAACATTGTATGCTCTCCATCCTCCCATCCTCTACTCTTCCATGCACCGCCATGGCCTCCACACCATCAGAAGGCATGAGGCTCCCACTTAAAGGCAACACCAGTATCCTCAGAAGAGAACTGAAATTAGGATTTGGATGGAGGGGAGACAGATCTAGGCAAAGATCTAAAACTAGATAGCATGACAGTCAAGAGATAAGACTGGGAAAGGAGAACACGAGGGCAGTGACTAACCAAACTAAGATTCTGTCTTTAGCAATTTGTGGAGCCTTGGGAAGAGGCAAAGCAAGCAGACAGGGGCTATAGGTACCTGGAGCTCAGAAATGAATTCTAGATTAGAAGATTCATTAGGAATTCAACAGCATTTACAAATGAGCTGAAGCCATGTGTAAGGGGGAGGTTACCCTGGAAGAATACACAGGATGAATACATAGCATTTAGGCAGTATCTAAAAGATAGGGTTTTGCCTTAGGTACAGTTAAAATTGAGCTTAGAGGAAGAGAAACTCACATTGGGAAATAAAATCATTGGCAGATAGATATAAAGAAAACCGAGATGAGTAGTCTCACAGAAATCTGAGAAAGAAACATTTTTAAGGGAACTAAGAACAGAAAAGTCACTGGATTAAGTGATTTGTTGGACATTTTTCTAAGAAAGGTGAGAACAAAAGCCACCTTTATTGCCAAGACGATAAATATAACCTATCTCATTGGGAAGCCTGGTTGAAAAGGAAGGAGAGAAGTTGGACACTGCTTATTATGGGACATGTGCTCTAGATGTGACCGTTTCTGAATATGTTTTAAGCAGAGGAAGCATTCAGTATATAGAGAGAAAGCAGACAAGGGAGAGGAGAGCAGATCTAACAGGGGAATGGAGATGATTCCTGAAGAAAAGGAATGTAGTAAAATCTAATACTTATTGTGATTTCCCTTAACCTCCAAGTGGGAACAAAGACAGTCTCTCATTAATGCACATTTTAAAACTGTCAGAGAGACACAACAGAGCAGCATCTGGTCATCTGCTAGAAGTCACATTCTGTTAAGTGCAGATTATACAATAAATGTGTGACTTTCAGTGCTGATAATTCCATTACTCTGCCAACTGAAGAGACGGCATGCAAACACGCTCATTTCCACCCACTAGAAAATTGAGGATGAAGTAGAAGAGATAAAACTCTGGGAGAAAGTGACGGGTCAGATGAAAATTTCCGACGGAAATTAAGGGAATGTACTGAGCCCGAAATGGGCTATGCACCACAAGAAAACAGCTTCTAGAAAATTCAGGGTAAAAGCCACTGCGTTGTACTGGCTGGAGATTACAAACAGAAGGTACATACTAAAGGATAAAAGCTATCTGGGAAAGTTAAAGCTCAAAATCTGTTCAACTTACAGTACTAAGGGCAAGAAAGAGGACTCTATGAATCCAGAAAAAAGCATGGTGTCTGGAAGCAGGCAGTTTTATCTGAGGATGCAGAACCTCTCAACATTTATTTTGATTGAATCTTTGCTATCAAGGATCATGATCTTCAAGCTAAAAAGAATAAAACAAACATGATCCAGAGATATTTGAAGTCCACGAGAGGTGACAAGAGAGAACACATTCAAGTCACACAGGATACATAAACAATTCCCAGAGCACAGAAAGAACTAGCAAAGCCAGCAAATGTAATTTTTGAGACTTTTTTTTTTACAATAGAAAAATAGGAAAGGTGCCAGGAAACATAAGAAAAAGAAAATCACCTTAATTTTCGGGAAAAAAAAAAAAAAGATCATAGAATCTAGGAACCATAATGCCAAAGGCAAAAATACTAGGATTTGTCGTTATATAGACATACAGATAATTTGTACATATGAGAGATCAAAGCAGGAAAAAGTGAACATACACAGCTTGTGGAGACATCCACAAAGGCTCTTTAGAAGAGATGGCTTTTGAAGATTGGGGACATTTTAACAGACGGAAAGGAGGAGGGAGTGGCACAGTGGGTAGGGCATGTCAGACAAATGGGAGTAGCACTGCAGAGAAAGAAGCAAGACTGTACTTGTTAGGTTTGGAAAAAATAAATGGTATAAATATGGTAGAATAGAAAGTAAATCTGGAGCTAAAAAGTAGTAAGTGCGTATATTATGCATTTCCTGCTAAGGATAGTGTTAGCAAATGATAGGTGAACTTGAATGCCAAGCTAAAGCATATTTCATACTGACCTTTGTTTTTTTTTTTTATGTAGAGACAGCATTGGTAATTTTTCTTTAAAAAAGTCTGTCTCTGTCTACCTTAAACTTACAACCGATCCAAGAGGGAAGAAGATATGCCACTATCAAGACATTTTTGCAAATTCTAAGACTTTATGGATCCTTTAACTTAAAGGAAGCTTCACACCTCTATACTATATCTGCCCCTCCAGGTCAGTGATCCAAAACTTCCCACACTCTTTAAAGGTTTTCGTTACTCATTTCTTAATATGCCGCAGGTCTTCTGTGATGGATCCCTTCATAGTGTAGGGGTTCCGATATGGGTTTTGCTCTGTCTTAACAGATGTCAGCCTGGCAGGCAAAGATGTGAAAACTCTGACGGGAATCTATGGTATTTGGAGTTCATATGACCTAATTATCAATTTTTAATGGTATGCATTTGTTGTTTTTAAATTAAAAAATCAGTGAAAGTCTCAGTATTTCAAAGACTGTCACCCATTAATACTAATTCCCTTACTGTCAAGATGCTGTTACCTGCCAGCCTTCTTAAGACCAAATGCAGAATGCAGTATGGCAATTTTATTTACGTGTAAATGAACTCACTCCATTGCCTTAAGGTTCCATAGTAAAGCAAACAATATATTTTTCTGGGCAGTTGGAAAAAATACTAGTACATTCCAATGGCAACATTCCAGCAGATGTCCTAGTAGATATTTTACCAACTCTAGCAGTAAATTAAGCTATGACAGTGATCATAGAGATGGAAAATTCAATCAAAGCTGCACACAGACCTCAAATTTTAAAGCATATAAACATATAAATTGGATTTAGCATACTAGCAAAGGTTGCATGTTAAAGACTAACATAAATGTGGGCGAACGATATCTGGTTTTGATATTAAAGACGGTACCTGGGGGTTGAACTAGGGATTCCTAAATTTGAATCAGATTCTGCTTCCAGGTTAATCATCTCCAAAATGGAAATAACTTGCATGATTGGGATAGTATCAAAATTTTCATAGAATGTAAAAATGCCTGGCACATGCACAGAAGGTGAGCATTAAATTAATTTTATTGTAACACTTGTATCTTCATCCATTAATAAGGATATTTCTTGATCCACATTTGTCACAGGCCTGTTGTCTAAGTGATTATTTAAAAGATTTGAAGTTTTTGGAAAGCATATTAAATATAAACTTCAAGTCTGTTAATACCATTTTCTTATGAAATACTGATTTTTCTTAAGCAAATAATATTAATTATCTCACAAGGGCTTCTGTTCTGTCTTCAGTACAGCCCATTTCTTCACAAGTAACTCAGCTTCTACTTGCAGGGAATTTTTCACCTAATCAAGTATTGACATAGAAAATGTATTCCTGTCCTAACCCAAGCAAACAACAGCTGACACAAAGAGGTTCAATATTTGTGCACCAAGTGTTATACAGATGATTTGTGATGACACAAAAGTGTAGTTTTCATCTTTCTGAAAGCACTTCCTTGGCTTTCTGCTGAAAGAGGGGAAAAATCTGCCCTCATTCCTTTCTATTTAGACACCTGGATTTCATTGAGAAGGAGACTTGGTGACAGAGTGACATGATTACACGCTGCTTAGTGCCTTGCTGATGAGATAGGGGAGAATGTGAGAAATGAGGAGTGAGTTCACGCATTTGATGTTTGTTTATTCTCTTAATCCAAATGATTATATTTAGTTAGAAAAGACACGTTGCTTTTTAATGCATCTTTTATACAGCCATATTTTAACCCCCAATTAGCTGAAATTTCCTTGGTTTTCCCTAGTGCCCAGCCAGCTGGCTTCAAGAGCATAACATGGGCCTGATGCCAAACCCTGGAGTATCTGGCACCTACAGGTTACCTACAGCCACCAGGCAGGAGTGACAGTTTGATTTTTATATATCTTGTCATTACAATGAAACAGACTCACAGCGCTCACGGCATCCATTTCCTGTCATTAGGAGAAGGAATTGGTGACGTGTTTTTTTTTTTTTTTTTAAACCATGTCAGTTTACTTGCCAATGAAAACAGGTTTTCCTGAAGGCGCCAGTAAACCTCAAGGCACCTGTATGGAACAAATTCCTTCAAAATATGGACATAATTTCTTCTCAAGCTGTGGAATCAGTGCAGCCTTAGGCCAGAGGAAACTTGGAATGCAGGCCAATCAACAAAGAAAGACTCAGGGTAAGCCCTCAAGTACAGAGAGCTCATTTTACAATACAGATTTCTCCCAGTTCTTTTCGGTACACAGAACAGCTACAGTTTTGCCTGGTCCATACATATCGCCTCCTTTCCTGTATATTCCTCAGTTTTCCTTAAGAAATCGATAAAAGGGGAATACCCCGCCCAACAAAATGCTCCTGGCAGTCCACAGTACGGAAGGAATGGACAGCCAAATACAGTCATCTATCAATAACAGCCACCACTGAGCAACTTTTAGCGTCTTTGGAAGCCAGCAGCTAGTCCCACTCAGAACTCCCAACGTGCATACCCAGGCTTCTACCTACACAGTAAAATTGAGAAGCTTTTTCTTCTTGGCTGACTATTTAACATCTCTAAAGTCTTCTGAAGCATATCAATAAGTTGAATAAGTAACATGTTCATTAATGTCCTTGATCTCCTACAACTCTAAACACAGACACTGAATAAATCAAACCCCAAAGTCCTTTAGCACCAAAGTAATGTTTTTTATTTGAAATATCTTACTCTTCCTTGAAAATGGAAATATTCCTTCAAATGAAACATAGATCTAAACTGTTAAGGGATACAAGAACTAAGAGATGGAGATAGAGATATATGTGCTATTTCCTCAGGGGAATATATTACAATTTATTTCTGTAATCTAAAGAAAAATGTTAAGTTTGTTTTTTGGTTTTGTTTTCCTTTTCAATGGTTATTTAATCAATATCTAACTTTAGGAATAAGGGACTTTAATATTACGTAGTTATTCTGCTTCCCCCCAAGACAATAGAACTTTAAGCAAGTTCAACATTAAAAGGGCATCAATCCCAACCTCAGAGGGTCATTCTATGTTTAACGTATAAAAAAACTCTTGTGTGAAGGGAGGCAAATGTCTGTTCTCTCCATTTTGACTGGTGAGGTGTATGCAGTTCCTGTTTCTGTTTCTCTGTGTCTTTACTCTCTTATATATTATAGAACTTAGCTCCCTGGAGATAATTTTAACAGACACAACTCAGACCCTGCAAAGGGTGACCCAATGCCTTGGGGGTCGGCATCAGGCCAGGCTGACAGATGGTTATCAGTTTGACAAGAAATGTGCTATAGGCTATGTTAGGTTAGAGCGTTGCCAGCCAAATTCTCCTTTGAAACCACTCAAAGGGAAGCCTGTGAACACATGCATGCTTTTATACATAAAGAGATTTTCCAATTAGGCTATTCCAGTGTTAACTTAAATAGATGACTTAGAAGTAAATTTAGTTGCCCGTTTTTGTTGACTTACTGGTTTCTTGGATTTTGAATTTATGTGGTTATTCATATGCAGCAGGAAATGTTTTTTATATTCCTGAAATTCATGGAAGGCACTCAAACTGCATCCAAAAGGCTTTTGTCCTCCTGTGTAGGCCTCTAGCCAAAGCAGGAAAACAATTGCTCAGGATTGTTTTTTCTAGATGCTGAAGCTTGCTCACGTATTTTTACCCCATCTTATACTTGACTGAATCTGCTATACAAACTAAATGAAGATGACATATCACCTTCTTTGATTATCGGTAAATAGTTCACAAATTAACCCTAAACCGCAAATGAGGGAATAATGTGGCTTTCTGAGAAAACCAGATGCTTTCTGTTCTGAAGTACGTGCAATAACAGGGTGGAATGGTTAATGTACAATGTATGCCATCTGCTGACTAATGCAGAGTATTTACAAGGGTAAATTCTCCCAATAACTGTGTTTGGTAAATGATTATCTAAATAATACAACTACATTTGAACCACGAATTGGATCTTGCCAATTCTGTTTAACTTTACTAGTCATGATTTGGCATTCCCTCTAATTAGAAAAAATGATAATAAAAGGCAGCTGCTCTGAGGTTAAATTCGATGGCAAGTTTTCAAATGCCTCTCAGATACGCAATAAATAATGAATAAATCTGAATGCTTCTCCCTTTATCCATGTCAATTAAAGGAATAAAATACATTTTTTAAAACCCTATAGTAGAGCCATGAATCTCTGAGCTTTCCCTCTTCCTGATGTATGCTTTGTGCTACTTTACAAATCAGTTTGAATTATATGTAAACCACACAACTGGAGAAATGTAATTCATTGTACTTTTGTTTAGACACAGCGAGTAACGCAGATAATTATTAGCTATCTTGTACAATTTATATTCAGTAGAAACAGTTCAAAAGAATCATTAAGATTACCTATCTATCTGTTTTGTTAATTTAATAGTACCTCTGTACAACTGAAATGTGTTCAAATGTAAATCCATTCGCAGGTAGTAATTTCATGGGTGTAATCATTTCTGTCCTTAAATATAAATAGAATAACAGAATATTAATTTTGGTTTTTTCTAACCTAAAATTTCACCTGTAATGATAGCCTCTGACTGACTGCCACAGATAATTCACACTTTGATTTTCTAAGTTCAAATATCATTTTCAGTGTCATGGAAACTTAATCACAAACTTCATTTGATTAGCATATATGTTAACAGATACTAATCTCACCACCTCTGTTTAGATATTTTTTTTCACTGGCATTGTGAATATTCCCTTTTAAAGACTCATAGGGAAGGCAAGTATGCAGGAGGCAGAAACTGATAGTAATTTAGATCTTGAAATAAGGGAATCTCACTTTGTGAACAATTAAACACCTTTTTACCTGAGGGCACTTTTCAGTCTTCACAATGCAAAATAGTCTTAACTGGCTTGAGGAGTCAGAAGACAAAGTTTTAGGCTACTTGGGTGGCTGGAAATTAGAGAGGGCATTTCCAGAAAAGAAAGCCAAAGAGAAGGGAGCGCCAAAATCTGCATAGCAACTCCATTCAAATACTTGGCTGACCTTCAGACTATGCATGTGCACAGGAGACTCCAAAAGCAACATATGGAAGGCTAAACTAATTGAACAGAGATTTCAGCTGCTTCCCATTTCTGGGAAGACAGAGTTTGAGTCCAGCAACGGTAACTGCCTGCTACAACAAAATCAGCACTGTTCAGGGAAAGAAAACAGCATCTAGAGTCTCTAACATATAACCCAAAATGTCTACTAAAGAATCAAAATTTATTAGACATGAAACAGTGAAATGTGACTCCTGTTCAAGAAGACAAGCAGTCAATAGAAATCAACCCTGAAATGACCCAGGTAATGGAATTACCAAGCAAAGATCAGCTATTAGAAATATATTCAAATACTTAAAGAAAAACTATGGTCATAATGAGTATACTGATGAGAAATGTCAGGAGAGAAATTGAAGTTTGCTTTTTAAAGGACCAAATAGAAAGTCTGGAAGTGAAAAGAACAATATCTGAAATGAAAAATTCAGTGGATGGGCTTAATAAGAGATTCGGAAAGGAAAGAAAGATTTCAGTAAACTTAAAGTTAGATCAATAGGAATTACCTAATCAGGAAAACAGGACGAAAATATACTGAAAAAACGAAAGAGACTCAGTGACTTGTGGGATAATAGTAAGTGGTCTAAGACACATGTAATTGGTATCTTAGAAAAGAATGCTGTAAAAGAGTGGATATATTTATATGTATAACTGATTCACTTTGCTGTATACCTGAAACTAACACAACATTGTAAATCAACTATACTCCAATAAAAGTTAAAAAAAAAAAAAACATTAGGGAAAAAAAATATTGTGAAAGAATGAGGCAGAAAAAAAAAAAAAGAAAAAAATGGCCAATATTTTATGAATTTGGTGAGAAATATTCACTTACAGACTCAAGAGGCCCAGAAAACCCAAAGCAGATAATACAAAGCAAAACATGCCGAGACACACCATGGTCAAATTTCTGAAAGCCAGACACCAACAGAAAATTTTAAAGCAGAAAGGAAAAAAAGCCAAAACATTATACATACTGTTATGTGTAATTGTATGGGGAATAATTGATATGAATGATGACTAAGTTCTCATTAGTAAAGGCTAGATGTCATACTTAAATTCCTGAAAAGAAAAAAAAATCTTTTATCCCAGAGTTTTATATCCAGTGAAAATACCATTTTAAATGAAGCTGAAATAAAGGCATTCTTTAAAAAAAAAAAAAAAAAAAAAAAAAACCAAAATTAGAAAAAAAAATGCTT
>NW_006771242.1:101561-117620 GCF_000442215.2 Lipotes vexillifer
TTTTTAAAAAAAAAAAAAAAAAAAAAAAAGACCTGAATTAGAAAAAAAAATGCTTAAAGTATTTCTTCAACTTAAAGGGAAATTATACCATAAAAACCCATATGCTAAGGATGAAATCAAGAGCATCAGAGAAGGTTAATATCTGGGTAAATGTAAAGGATAACTTTTTAGTGCCATATATTTTATTTTCTTAAATTTATTTAATAGACCTATGAGTGTTTAAATCAAAATAGAAAAAGTAATTGTGAGTTTCATAGAAATATCAGAAAAATATAAGACAACAAAAACAAAAACAGCAGTAGGTGTAGTAAATGGAGTTACAAAGGTGTAAGGTCCTTATGCTTCTTGTGAAGAAGTAAAATATTATTTGAAATTTGCCTGTGATATAACTTAAAGATGTATATTGTAATCTCTAGATCAGCCACTAAAATAGCAAAAGAAATACTGTATAGCTAAATATCTAAATGTTAGCTACAGCTAAAATGTCAATACTGGAAGCAAAATGAAATCCTTAAAAATAGGCTATCCACCCTGTGAAGACAACAAAGGGGGAAAATAAATACAAGGAAAATGACATATTATGAAAACACTGGCCTTAAGATACTTGGTACGGCCATATTACTGTAAGACAATGTAGACTTCAACAGAATTCAAAAACACATGGAACAGCTGTATAACAAAATCAACCAACCTGACTCAAATGGAATATACAGAACATTATACCCACAAACTGTAGAATACATGTTCATTCAAGTGTGCACAGAACAGAACACTGATCAAGACAGACCAGACTTTCAAAAGACTGAAATCTTAGGAGTATGTGCTCTGACCACAATGGAATTAAATTAGAAATCAGTGAAAATAATATACCTGGAAAAGTTACAAATATTTGGAAATTATCAATTTACTTCTAAGTAGCCATGGATCAAAGAACTCAGCATCATTTTTCTTCAGGGAAATTCAAATTAAAACCTAATGTGATACCATTTCACAAACACTAGAATGGCTGTAACGAAAACAAAAATCTGACAGCACCAGTGTTGGAAAGTATGTGGCACAACTGAACTCTTATACATTGCTGGTGACACATAAAATGGTACCACCATATTGCACAATATGTTAGCATTTTCTTATGAAGTTAAGCATACTCCTACTCTATGACTCAAGAGGTCCACTAGATTCTTATCTAAGAGAAAAGAAAACACATACTGACCAAAATATTTGAACAAGAATGTCTATACCACCTTATCCGTGATAGCTAAAATTCAGATAAAACCCAAATGTCCATCAACAAGAAAAATTAATTATGGCTTATCCATGAAATGGAAGCATACACTGACAAAACAATGAACTAGGGATACACAATAACAATAATGAACCTCAAGTAGGGTACGTTAAGTCAAAGAAGTCAGACGCAACAGAGTATATTCTGAATGATTCCATATCTATGATGTTCAAGGAATAAGTAAAAGTAATGTATGGTGATAGAATTCAAAAAGAGGTTGACAATGAGGGGTGTGGGTTGACTGTAAGTGGGCAAGAGGAAACTTTCTGGGATCAAGGAAATGTCCTGCTTATTGTATAGGGAAATCACTATAGAATTGTATACATTCATCAAAATTTATCAAACTATACCCTTCATAACAGCATTTCACTATGTGTAAATGCTGCCTCAATGAAGAACGATAAACAAATACTGAACTCTAGTTAGTAGGTTTTCTTTTTGTAGGGGCATGGGTTAACAATTCTGAAACTAATTTTGTATCCCAGGTGTGAACAAATAAGTATATTAAAGATATCAGTTAAAAGTTTTTTCATTGTTGAGAAGAGAGATACAAAGATGGAAAGAGAAGACTAGAATAAAGTCTTTAGTGTAGCAATTAGAGTTGTCAGGTAAATAAATGTGTGTGTGTGTGTGTGTGTGTGTGTGTGTCTTTCCTAGTTCAGGCCACTGAAAGAGACGAGCTCTCCAGCAACATGACATATCTAGCACCTAGATCTTGGTTTCTGAATACTGTTTTCCACTGAAAGGAAACATAACTCCTTAGAAAAATGGCTGACACCAGCACTGAGACTATGCCAGAAAATAATTAAGTGCTCAAAGAATCACGAGAACACATCAAAGCACAGAAGAGCCAGCTAGAAGGGACGCACACAGGTCAAATCTGGGGAAATTTGAGCATCAAAATAAATAATAATAATAAAAGATTATAACCCATTGAACAAAATAAGAATCCATGTTTCCAAATTAAATAAATAAATGAGCAAATAAACAAAAGAAGAAGGAAAAGCTCTTCCTCATAGTAGAATGCCAACTAACAGATGTAAACAAATAATGTAGTTAGACTGTCATCAATGAGAAATAAAATTAATGGATGAAATGTGATGTGACAGAGGATATTTCTGTAGCCTCAGTGCATCACTCCACAAATTACTTATGCATTACAAAGAAAAATATAGTTACTTTATATTCACAAATTCTGGGAGACAGCACTTTAAGTTCAGAAAATATATGCATACATACACATACATACACACACAGAGAGAGGGAATGATAAAGGAAAAGGGGCAAAACACGTAAACAACTGGTGACCTTGATAAAAGATTATGGAAGATCTGTACTACTTCTGTATCTTTCATTTTTGAATTCACATTAAAAGTTAAAAATTAAAGCAACAGCACGGTTCTGGCCCCACTATAGAAGTATAAGCCCACTGCAGCCCATTTCTCCACTGGTTACAAGATCTCTGGACACAACATAAAAAACAACTACCTACTGCCAATCTGTTTGTCTTCGTTGGAAAACTATTCAGGTCCTCTGCCCATGTTTTTATTCGATTTTTTTTTTATATTGAGTTGTATGAGTTCTTTAAATATTTTGGATATTAACCCCTAGTCAGATATATCATTTGCAAATATCTTCTTCCATTCAGTAGGTTGCCTTTTTGTTTCATTGATGGTTTCCTTCCCTGTGCAAAAGCCTTTTAGTTTAAAGTAGCTCCATTTATTTATTTTTGGTTTTGTTTCCTCTCCCTGAGGATACAGATCAAAAAATATATATATTACTAAGACTGATGTCAAAGAGTTTACTGCTGATGTTTTCTTCTAGGAGTTTTATGGTTTCAGGTCTTACAATTAAGTCTCTAATCCATTTTGAGTTTATTTTTGTATATGGTGTAAGAAAGTAATCAAGTTTCATTCTTTCGCACGTACCTGTGCAGTTTTCCCATCACCATTTATGCTAAGTGAAATAAGTCAGACAGAGAAAGACAAATACCTTATGATTTCAATCATATGTGGAATCTAAAAAAACAACTAACCAAAACAAACAGAAACAGACTCACAGATACAGAGAACAAACTGGTGGTTGCCAGAGCAGAGGGGTGTGGGGACAAAAATAGGTGAAGGGGATTAAGAAGTACAAACTTCCAGGTATAAAATAAATAACTCATGGGGATGTACTATACAGTATAAGGAATATAGTCAATAATACTGTAATAACTTTGTACAGTGACAGATGGTTACTAGACTTAACATGGTGATCATTTTGTAATGTATTTAAATGTCCGATCACTATGTTGTGCACCTGAAACTAACATAATATTGTATGTCAACTATACTTCAATTGAAAAAAAAAAAAAAAAAACCAACTACCTGAGGGCTCTGGTAAGTAAACAAAAGCAAGAAGATTGCAGAGGGGAAGTCAAAACATGGTAAAGCATCCTGTTAGGGGGTTTCTGTATTCAGCTTGTTTCACAAGTGTCCTTAGAATCTTGCTTTATTTTTATATAAACAAAACTGGAAATTATATACAATCTATCATGGTTGTAGTTTATGGGGAAAAAAAAAAGCAAAGGCAAACTTCCTGTGGCGGGATTAAACTCAAAGGTTGGTGAGTAGATGCATATCTCTTATCATTTAAGTAAATAAATTTTTTAAGGTTACGGTTTGTACTTTTTAAATTATTTCTCATTTTAACAACTTTTTCAATTAACCAAAAACTTTCGTGTGATATGAAATAGTTCCTACTCTATTAATAAATTCATCCAGCAGCAAAGATAATTTAAACATTTGGTGTTCAGTTGACTTAAGAATATGCACAGGGCTTCCCTGGTGGTGCAGTGGTTGAGAGTCTGCCTGCCGATGCAGGGGACACGGGTTCATGCCGCGGTCCGGGAAGATCCCACATGCTGCAGAGCGGCTGGGCCCGTGAGCCATGGCCGCTGGGCCTGCGCATCCGGAGCCTGTGCTCCGCAACGGGAGAGGCCACAGCAGTGAGAGGCCCACGTAACGCAAAAAAAAAAAAAAGAATATGCACATTTGCAAAATTTCATGAAGATTATACTTGAACAGTGTATTGTGCTTTCTAACTTTAACAAGAGGAATTGCTTAAATATTTTATTGCATGTCAAAATCTGTTAGATTAAAATAAAATTAACTTGAAAATGTCATATTACAGAGGATTAAAAATGCTAAAAAGCCCAAGTACATGCTGGCCCTTTTGGTTTTGAATGTCTGCTCTTTGTAATACTTGGAGAAAGGTTGGCTATTTAACAGAATGGTGAGTTACTACTATATCCGAATCCCTGGAAATACCAGAGTATGATTTTTAAATAACAGCATAGGAAAAACAGGAGTAAATTTAAAAATCAAATATAAAGTATTTAAATTTCACTATAGGTATTATCATTATAATTGCTTGATTTTTACTAAGCATCATGACCATAATTTTCATCTGACTACAGCACTAAAAATCACTCTTACTGAGAGGAGATCTTGAAAATGTGCTGTTTTCTTCGGAAACGTATCAACGTGTTGGGTCTGGAGAAAGCAATTGCCTTGATTTCCTGTACATTAATAGAGAACAACATGAAGATGCACATCATTGTAAGAACTGATCATAAATTGTAACCAAAAGTCCCACATGGTTGTGGGAAGAGAAGACTAAGAATTGAGTGAGTCTTCTCATGACAAGATGGAAGGCAGGTTAGAGCAGGTTAAATTCTAAAGTGATGTTTCAAAATGCCTACGCATTTTAACTACTCGTCATCATAAAATGTAACATGAGGAGCTAGTCTATATTTAAGGTAGATATTCTCTACTCTTTGAAAATTGCATGATGTTTGGACACTATATATTAGATGACTGTGATGAAGACTATGTAAGGCTATCTAACATTTTTTCATTGTTTCCGATCTGTGATGTACTGAAAAACACTCCAGCTTCTCTATCAAACCTGAGTAACTTAATTTGCATTACTAAAAATAGTAGGGCTTTTGCTTTTTAAAATCTAATTTTTACATAATTCAAAGCCACCTTTCTTTTATATATCCTTATAAACTTAGAATGTGCTTTCAAGGAACAGTAATCAGTCATGAGCTGTTTCAAATTCATTATTCTTCATTCCTTTCTGCAACATCTCCAAAATCCTCTGAGATCCAATACCTCTAGGCTTGCATTTAAAAACCTCAGTAGCCCAAGCCTCAACCTCTGTAACTTTTATTTCTTCACAACCCTCATTTATTCTGCTTTCGCTGGTGTATTTTTCAGACGCTGGTGCGTCATGTCTTTAAAGTGCAACTAGCTCATCCTTCCAGAGCTTCCCTCAACAAAGACTAATAGAGCCTCCTGGGATCAGTACAGAAGACATTCTCATAAAACAGAACAAGCTCAAGACTTTTCACTGGGGCTGCATTTGAAGAAGGCCTGTCAACCCTTATCGGAGAGATCGTTGTGAGGAAAATGGAGTTAGAGTTCTATGCAAAAAGGGGGAAAAATTGAGCCCCCCAAGTCAAGGAAATAGAAGATATTCAAAAAGGTAACACATGTAAATTACATTTGAACAAAATACATAAATTAGATTTGAACATAAAAGATGACAGAAAAAATTTTTTTTAAATTTCTATGCAATGCTTAAGTAAGGGTTGAAAACATTCAGTGAAAACATTTACTTGGTCCATATGAGAAAAAAAATATATATATATATATATCTCAATTAACCTTTATATATAGTTAGGCTTTAATGAGGCATAAAATATTTCCATATAAAATATAGATTAGCTAGCCACAAAGTGCCAAAACAAAAGCATTTCACAATTATGAGACTTTGATACAATCGTATCCAAGGATACGCCTACAGAGTCTGCTAAATTTCAAAAAACCCTTAAACTAATCCTTAAATTGAAAGCTGACAATCAAATTGTATTCTAGTGATTGAGTGCTTTATTTTTATATAAACTTTAAATTTTTTAAAATTTTCTGTATGCATGAGATGTTATTTTTACACCCAGGACGCACTCAAAAACTTAGACATTTGTTTAAAAAAAAATCTTCTGCAGCATTTAAAGTAAATCCCTCTCCATCCTAATATAAACAATGACTATATATTTGCTAAAATATTTTCCTAAATGAAATAAATTATTCATTCACTGTAAAAGATATCTTGCTCATGATAAAAAAAAAAAACCCACAACAATATCAAGCTACCAATCTGTTAGGGCAATGCATCATCATAAAGATAAACAAATTACTGTCCTTGGTAAAATGCATCATCATAAAGATAAACAAATTACTGTCCTCGGTTCTTTGTGGCTGTCTGGAGGGGTGGGATAGGGAGGGTGGGAGGGAGGGAGACAAAGAGGGAAGAGATATGGGAACATATATATATGTATAACTGACTCACTCTGTTATAAAGCAGAAACTAACACACCATTGTAAAGCAATTATACCCCAATAAAGATGTTAAAAAAAAAAAATGTCAAAAAAATAAAAAAATAAATAAATAAATAAATAAATAAATAAAAGGAGGACTGAAGCCAAATAGAAAGTACTAATAAAGATAAAGCAGGGAGTTAGCAATGTCCTTTGAAATTGAACATATGCATTTTAACAGGCATTATCAGCCTTCCATGTTTTAAAGAATGATACATTAGACACCACTCAATACTCCAAGGGAAAACCTTTAAGGAGTTTATAAAGTATGACTTGGCATACCTAGTTTTAAAGTGAATATTTATAGCAAAGTGTTAACATTATGCTTTAAAACAATCACAGCAACAGAATAAAGCACACTGCTCCATCAACACTTTATTCAGCAACTACATATAATGTGTAAGGCACTGTCAAAGTCTGTTCTAGATCTCAAGTCTAAAATTTGTCTTGTTTTCCTCCAAACAGGAAGTTCTTCATAATGTTTTAGGACCTCAAAAACTCTTAAGCTGGTGATCAAGAGACTTTCTCCTTATTAAAATTTGTTACTGAAGTATATTATAATACGTAAAAGGACATATTTCTTAAGTTTACACCCAGATAAGTCTTCACCAAGTATACAACTATATAACCAACACTCAGATTAAGAAACAGAGTATTACGTACATCCCAGAAGCTCCTTATTCCCCCTGCTAGTCACCCCACCTCCATGGGTAACTACTATCCTTCCTCTAACAGAATGGATAAGCTTTACCCTGATGTTGTACTTTATGTAATAGATTCACGCATCATGGGCTCTTTGGTTACTAGCTTCTTCCAATATTATGCATGTGAGATTCAGCTACATGGCTACATGTAGTTATAGATTGTTCATTTTCATTGCTATATAGTATTCCATAGAGAGAAACAGAGAGTATACACATTCATAATGTATTGTATATTCGTCTTTTTTGGAAATGTGAGTAGTTTGGGTTTGGGGCTATTACAAGTGGTGATGTTTGGGGCTATTACAAGTAGTGATGCTAGGAACATTCCAACGCGTACCTTTTGATGAATATGTAAGTATACAACTAGGAATGGAATTGCTAGGTCATATATCCTTCTTAATTTGTAAATACATTTTCCATATTGAAAAATGGGAGAAAAAAAAAAAGCAATGTAGTGCCAAACAAATCACTTAAAAGCTCACCATTTAAAAAGATATACAAAGTAAGAACTTAAGGGCCCTGACTCTAACCTATTTCTTACCACAGGTCAGATACCACATTTAGCAATCTGATATGACTCATCCAGACTTTTTCTGTGCTATGTGGAATTAATAAAGGCAGAACAATTATTAAAAGTGACAGTCAGGAGTGAAATTCTACCATGTGTTGAGTGAGGATGTTAATTCACGTTTCAAAAAACCTCATCACCAAAGTACAGGCAATATTTCTGACCACATCATAGTAACTGAGCTAAGACGCATACACCGTAAGATTGGGAGGCTATTACTATCTTCACCAGTAGATAGCCAACAGCTCAAGAAATGAGTTTACTACATTTTAAAGTGCTCTCAATGATCTCATAATTTGAATTGCACTCAACTGTGATCTCTGACAGCTATAGCAAAGTTTTACAGTTTTACAGGTATTTATCATACAAGCATCTGAATGAAAGCACTTCTGATTCAAATTCTAGAAGACACACATCACCAGAAAAAATAAACTTAAATTCATCATCTTTAATTCTGTCAGTCTGAGCTCATTTTAAAAGTTTTTTTAAAGAAGTATTTAAATCCAAATATTTGGCACTATCTCTTCATAGAAAGAAATATATCCATTTCAACAATGAAATCCTTAACCAACCCCCCCCCCCAAATGAAACCCACTTTCTTTTCTGATAGGCAAGTATTTTAAAGTATTCCTACCACTTTAAATTTGCAATGACCTCATCATCCTCATCCTGGTTTCTTGCTTAGAGAAAAAGCAGTTCTGTTTTCTCACACTACTTAAATCTTGAGTAAACCACAGATCTTTGTTGAACCTCACTTGGTTCTCTTATTCCTCTCTATTCCTGTTTTTCTCTATTTTTGAAATTTTCTAAACATTTTGAAATATCACAAGAAACTAGAAGATACTATCTTACTTTTTAATTTTAGACTAAACTGCAGATATTTGAAGCATCTTTGTGCTTTCAGATAAATTATTGTACAGCTGACCCTTGAACAATGTGGGTTTGAACTGCCTGGGGTCCACTTATATGTGAATGTTTTTCAATTGTAAATACTACAGTACTACACGGTCCATAGTTGGTCGAATCGTGGATGCTGAGAAACCCCAATGTGGAAGGCCGACTATAAATTATACATGGATTATACATTGTTCAAGGGTCAACTATATTGTGCAAATGGCTAATTCCTCCAGAACACCCTTAGAAGTGTCTCAGTGTCTAAGATAAGATCCCCTGTCTCTTTCTCCTGAAGTTACCTATACATGTAACTCTAAAGTAAAATTGACATCTCAGAGTTTTAAAAATAATTCCCACTGAAACCTAACTGTACGATATTTTTAAGAAAAGTATATTTTCCTTTATACCCCAAATTTATTGAGTGCTTACATATACCATTATCTAACCCAAGTGGTTTGTATGTATAATCTCATTTACCTGTCACCCCGGAAAAAGGAAGAAAAAGCTATAAGATAAATTATATTATTATTATGGTTGATATTCGTGTTTAATAAAAATAAGGTAGAGCGAGGTTAAGTAACTTTCCTAAGACCATGCACTATCAAATGTTGGGGCCAAGATCTGATCCCAGGCAGAGGGACAACGAACTTCACCTACTTAACTACCACGCCCTATTGTTTCCCAGATTCGTACATCTGCCTGTATATTCAAAATACTTCTAATTTATTCACTGCTCCCACACAGGACTCTCAAGAACAATAAGAACTATCTTCAACACCCACAACCTAGAATAATTACTTATAGGAAGCTCCAATTTCCCTAAAGACTGGTTTGTCAAAAAACTAAGTTGACACCATTGACACCAACTGAACATCTTAAGACCAATGGCCCCTACAGGCATATTCCAAAGGAAGATGGAACAGTTTAGGCATCCAAAGTCCAAGGAAAAGATCAGGAACTTGGAGATGTGTAGTAGTTAAAAGGGAAGAACAAAATGTGTCTAAGATTCAGGGAAAGCAGGTACAAGAAAGCTAGAAATTAGAGCAAGGGAAGCAAATAAGGTAAAGAGAAGATCATCAGTACTTAAAGCTCAGAAAGGATGTTTCTGAACCTATAAGGCACCTACTTTTCCTATTCAGCCCCCCAGAGTCAATGCCAAATAAACCTGTGTGAAGGCTTGTGGGAGGTAATCACATACTCATGGTCTGCGTGGGCAGGAGGCCAAACCCATTTAAGAAGTTTTCCTCATGCCAGGCTAGCATGGGAGCCCTGGAAAACAGGCAGTGACAAATCAAACATTATAACATACTTTCAGTGGGGAGAAGGTGCAAAATCAAGTAGCAGAGCCACTCCAGGTAAACTTCCCCTACTTACCAGTTTTACATTGGGCCGGCCCTGGGGAATACTCAGTATTAATGGGATCACAATATTAATAGGATTTCATAAAGTTTAGGGAGGGATATCTTTAAATTACTTGCTTATCCCCTCCTCCCCAGTGCTTTTTCCCTCTCCTTTTCCAATCAGAAATCAACAGAGGAAGGTAAGAAAAGAGGTGTAAAGGTGGAGAGACTGAATTCCTTGGGAAGTCTAGAATAGCCTTAACCAAATGGTGGAATGGAAGAAGACTAGGGTACAGAGATTAGACATGTCCACTGAACAAAAGGGGTCTATTCAGAGGAGCTGAGCACTGTGGCCAAGCTGTGCAGTGTTCTAGGGCAAATTACCTCATAACTGTGTGCCTCAATTTCCTTATTTGGAAAAATAGGTGTGACAATGCTTTCTTCACAGGGTTATGAGGAATTGAAATAAGACATGTGACAGTATCTGGTATATCTTAGGCACTCAAAGATGTCAGCTGACTCAATTCTTTCTCTGAACACTCACACAAATGTTTATGTCTCTCTTAAGGCATAATTTACTTCCTACTTGCACTATAGTTATTTCTACAGGCATCCTATCTCCTGCATTAGTGTGTAAGCTCTCTGACAGCAGGATATATGTCTGACCCATGAGTATCTTTCTTAGTTGGAATTTAGTAAATGTTTATTTGGATGGCTATGTTTAAAACAGAAAAGACCACTGAAAGACAATGGAGTGCATAATAATCAGCCAAGTAAAGATTGGGAATGGACCCTGTCAAATTACCCATGACCTTTTTCACAGAACTAGAACAAATAATCCTAAAATTCACAAGGAACCATAAAAGACCCAGAATTGCCAAAGCAATCCTGAAGAACAAAGCAGGAAGCATAACCATCCCAGACTTCAGACAATACTCCAAAGCTACAGTAATCAAAACAGTGTGGTATTGGCACAAAAACAGACATACGGATCAATGGAACAGAATAGAGAGCCCAGAAATAAACCCACACACCTGTGGTCAATTAATCTTTGACAAAGGAGGCAAGAATATACAATGGGAAAAAGACAGTCTCTTCTGCAAGTGGTGTTGAGAAAGTTGGACAGCCGCATGTTAATCAGTGAAGTTAGAACACACCCTCTCAGCATGCACAAAAATAAACTCAAACTGGCTTAAAGACTTAAACGTAAGACATGACACCATAAAACTCCTAGAAGAGAACACAGGCAAAACATTCTCTGACATAAATCATACCAATGTTTTCTTAGGTCAGTCTCCCAAGGCAATGGAAATAAAAGTGAAAATAAACAAATGGGACCTAATTAAATTTACCAGCTTTTGCACAGCAAAGGCAACCATAAACAAAATGAAAAGGCAACCTACAGACTGGGAGAAAATATTTGCCAACAGTGCGACCAACAAGGGCTTAATTTCCAAAATGTACAGAGAGCTCATACAACTCAACAACAAAAAAACACACAACCCAATCGAAAAATGGGCAGAAGACCTAAATAGACATTTCTCCAAAGAAGAAATACAGATGGCCACTAGGCACATGAAAAGATGCTCAACATCACTAATTATTAGAGAAATGCAAGTCAAAACTACAATGAGATACCACATCACACCAGTCAGAATGGCCATCGTTAAAAAGTCTACAAATAACAAATGCTGGGGAGGATGTGGAGAAAAGGGAACCCTCCTACACGGTGGGAATGTAAGTTTCTGTGGCCACTGTGGAAAACAATATGGAGGTTCCTCAGAAAACTAAAAATAGAATTACAGTATGATCCAGCATTCCCACTCCTGGGCATATATCCAGACAAAACTATAATTCAAAAAGATACATGCACCCCAACATTCATAGAAGCACTATTCACAATAGCCAAGACATGGAAACAACCTAAATGTCCATCGATAGATGAATGGATATTCATCTAGAAGATGTGGTACATATATACAATGGAATATTACTCGGCCATAAGAAAGAATGAAATACTGCCATTTGCAGCAACATGGATGCAAATAGAGATTATCATACTAAGTGAAATAAGTCAGAAAGAGAAAGACAAATATCATATGATATCACTTAGAGGTGGAATCTAAAATATGACACAAATGAACCTATCTATGAAACAGAAATAGAATCGGGGACATAGAGAACATACTTGTGGTTGCCAAGGGGGAGGTGGATGGGGGAGGGTTGGATTGGGAGTTTGGGATTAGCAGATGCAAAGTGGCATATATAGAATGGATAAACAACAAGGTCCTACTGTACAGCACAGGGAACTATGTTCAATATCTTGTGATAAATCATAATGGAAAAGAATATGAAAAAGAATGTATGTAAATGCATATATGTGTATAAATGAGTCACTCTGCTTTATAGCAGTAACACAACATTGCAGTTTAACTATACTTCAATTAAAAAAAAAAAAAAAGGATCGGGAATGGAGATGTTCAAGGCAGGAGATACGTGGACATTCAGTCCAGTGGAAAAGGGGCCAGAAAGTCCTTATAAGTGATAGAGGGACACAGCAAATGGACTGGGTTCATGGGAACCAAGCAACATGGGACACCATCTTGGGTCTTATGTTTGCAACTTGGGTGTAGTTGAACTAGTAAAAATTTAAACAAAAAAAAATTTAAGCCAAAAAAATCAAGTTACTGGGGGAAATGGGAGGAAATAAGTGAACATATACATAATTTTAATGTTAATAAAAATAAATACTTTTTAGAAGTAATGACTGTGGTTCTAGAGTTAGTGAATTCTAGGTTTGACTCTGGTTATTAGCTATTTAATTGTGGGCAAATTATATAATTTCTCATGTATCATATATGCAGAATAATAGTACCTACTTCAGGGGAATGATGAGGGGATTAAATAAGAATTCATGCTAGGGCACTTGGCACAGTGGTGGCAATATAGTAAGTACCAAAAAAATGTCAGTTTTAACAATAATAATTATTAGCATTATTGCTTTCATTTTACAGCTGAAAAATACAGAATCTGGGAAGGTGACATAATTTTTCCAAAGTCATATAGCTAATAAGTGTTGGAACCTGGAAATTGAGCCCAGGTTAGATGGCCAGGGTTAGAAGGTTAGAAGCCCACACTGTTAAGACTTACAATAGAAGCAGGATGTTTGGACACATGAACAAAACAAAAGAGTACTTCTTAGAATGGCAGAGTTTGCACAGGACTGACCCTGTTGGTGGTGTGTATTGTCTTGACCCGCTATGTCCTGACCTAAAGATTAGTCTCATAGGCAGCAGAAGGGTAGCTTAAACCTCAGGGCTCTGGTCCCTAACCCAACCATGGGGGCTGGAAAGAGGTATGAATGGGAGTTAGTTTGGTCACTTCGATCTCCCTTAAATGTTCCTGATAATCTGGCAATCCATCAGTTGGGAAAATATCAACGTAAAAACTATTTACTGTTGGGAGGTGGAATAAGAACATGGTCCTTGCATTAATATAAACATGGTTTTAAGTTCTGGATCTTCCACTTACTAACTCAAACTACAGGTGAGTCATTTAACATCTTTAGGGTTCAGTTTTCTCATCTGTAAAATGGCAATATTAAAAGTAGATACAATATACGTTAGTTTTGAAAGTTAAATGTAATGTACATGCTGTATACTCAATAAGTGTTAGCTATTCTGGACATATTATTAGTACTCACCCATAACTGGTTCTCCTCTCCTTCTCTGACTCATGGGAGGCTGACTTCCCAGCTGTCTTGAAGTAGGTGTGGCCGAAGGAATAGCTCCAGCTAATGAAGTGTAAACTGAAGTGACGTAAGTTACTTAGTGAGAGAAAGTGTGAAAAGGCCCTGCCCAGCCTCCTCTGCTGTGGCAACCCTGGAAGACCATGGTGAGATGGTGTTGTGACAAGTTGGTTCCTCTTTCCAAGCCTGGGTCTCTTAGTGACTGTGTGGCACTGGGTGCCTCCTTGCCCTATTTTGGACGTGTACTTTGAGTGAAAAAATAAAACGTTGTTGTATTGTCACTGAGATTTAGCAGTTACTGTGTTATCCTAGCATACTTAAGTCTATCCCATCTAATACAGGTGTTATTTTCATCATCCATTATCATTATATTGTTCATCATCACTTCCATGGTATCCACCACTGTACTTAGTATATTTTATGTTATGAATTTTTTTCTACTTATATTTTGAAGCACATTAAATATAATTAAAGTAAGTATAGTTTGGATCAACAGTAAGTATGTTAAAAGTTTTGTCACCTTTAACTCACTATCTTATGGGACATTGAAATTCCACACTATGGACAATTTAAGAGGCGAGAGTTAATTTTTTAAAGATTTAAATACTTTTTTAAAGTATGTAAAGTGTACAATATGGCACAAACTCAAACTCCAAATGGAGGAAAATTTTCTGAAATACTGATTTTACATAAGCCTAGGAATCTATTTCTAAGATACAGAATAAACTTACTTTATTTTTAAAGTAGCTACTGAAAACTTAACAATGAGTAGTGAATTGTGTTGGGTGCCGAATGATACAATAATTATAGGAAAGGCACAGATAAGTTCCTTTGCACCATTCTTGACAAGACAGTGAAGTCTGAAACCATGGGATGAGAAGAAATGAGATGCAAATAAGACTATGTTAGATTTTTAATTTTATCTAATACTATCAAATGTCAGCATTATACTAGATCGTATTGTATAATATCTGCATTATTTAAAGAACACCAGCTGCTTCAGGATATAACCCCCAAATCTCAGGAACTTACCCAATCAATGTTTATTTCTCTCTCATGCAGAGTCCTGGTCAGGAGGTTCTCCTCCACGTGGTGACTCATGAATCCAGCTTCCAACCATCCAATGGCTGTGCATTTGGCTGGCTGATAAACAAAGAGAAAGAACATGCAGAATGGTAAGAAAAACTTAAGAGCACAGGCCTAGAAATGTAGCCCAATATACTGTCCAGAGCTAATCAAGTGTCTCCTCCCATATGCAATTATGTTGAAACAAGAATATGAAGTAATATGCAATGAATATATATATATGTATATATATATATATATATATGCAGAATTAAGGATTTTACATTATTAAATATTGAATTTAAACTCTAGAAAATGAGACTGAGAGTATCCAAAAATATAGAGCAAGCAATAATGTACTAAAAAGTATGGAAAAAATGCTAAGTAGAATGCAGAATGAATCCAGACACTTCAACGTCCATCTAATGGGACTTCCAAAAAGGCAACAAAGAAAGAATTGAGAGAGTCTTAGAAATTTCTCCAAGCTGAAAATATTCACTATATTCTGGATTGAAACAACCAAAAACTATACTGCAAAGGAGGATTTTAAAACCCATTCCTAGGTACAGTAGAGTGTAATGTCAGACAAAAGATACAGGGAAAAGCGAGATTACTTATAATAGGTAAAAAATAGACATCAAGCTTCTAATCAGAAGTATCTGAAATAAAAAATCTGTGAAGAGAGCTTAAAATTAAAAGAGATAAAAAAGAGAAAAACTTTGAACATAGAATTGTATATGTAATTAAAGAGTGGGAGAAAGAAAAACATTTTCATACATTCAGGAACTCAAAACCTTAACCATTAAAGAACACGTTCTGAAAGAGTAAGTAAAAGATGTGTTCCAACAAAAAAAGAAAAGAAAATTAGAAGTAAGGAATGGGGTACAAGAAGTAATGGTAAACAAAGCAAAACAAAAAATCAGGAACTCGTTAAATCTAAGTATTTATTGCAAAATATCATGCTTATAAAAATCTGGAACTAAAATTCTAAATAGTAGCTGCATTAGAATTTGAAATGATAAGGGGAAA
>NW_006771242.1:117673-121991 GCF_000442215.2 Lipotes vexillifer
AAAGAGTGGACAGTAATGAAACCATGATGAATTTTTTGTTTTGTTCGCTGTCGAGTTTTAAGTACAGATTTACTGGAAAATTGTAAGTTAAATATTTGAAAATTTAAGAGCAATTCACAGAATAATAAAAATTAGAATATTAGAAAATTAGAATAGAATGGAAAATTAAAATTTGAAAATAGGAGATGAAAAGAAATAAACAAATTCAATAAACCCAACAAAAAGCCAGAAAGGGAGGAAGGAGAAAATATAGAAAGTATACCACTACACAGAAAAAAATAACAGAAGTTGGCAAAATTAAATTAAAATCATAGTATATATGAAAGGTTCAAAATCGCCCCTTAACTCCTCAGAATGCATTTAAATATTTGAGAGCTTTATCCTTATTTTCAATATACTCTATTAATCCTTAATTATTCAAGTCATTCATTTCTGAAGAGCTTTTGCAGTTGTTTTGAGTTGTGATTTCAGTTTATCTTTGCAGTTTATGACAATGAGGGAAAGACCAACATAAGAGACACTAGTGTTAAGCAGAGAAGGATTTGTGGGGTAGGAGACTAATGGTATAACTCTCTTTTTACTAGTTTTATTGAGATATAATTGGCATGTAACACTGTATGAGTTGAAGATATACAACGTAATGATTTGATAGATGTATGTATTGCTAAATGATTAGCCCTGCGAATCCCTCTCCAACTCTTCCAACAAATCGAAGAGGAGGCAACACTCCCAAACTCATTTTACAAGGCCAGCATTACCCTGATAGCAAAGCCAGATAAGGACACTACAGGAAAACAAAACAAAACAAAACAAAAAACAACTACAAGACAGTATCCCTGATGTTTATAGATGCAAAGATTCTCAACAAAATACTAGCAAATCTAATTCAACAGTACATTTAAAAGACTGGACACCATGATCAAGTGGGATTCATCCCTGGGATGCAAGGATGGTTCAATATATGCAAATCAGTAAATGTGATATACCACATTAATAGAATGAAAGATAAAAATCATATGATCATCTAGCAGGTGCAGAAAAGGCATTTGACAAAATTCAACATGTACTCAAGATAAAAACCTCTCAACAAATTGAGTATAGAAAGAATATACTTCAACAAAGTGAAGGCCATATATGCATAACTCTTTATTCATTAGCAGACATTCCAATGTTGCAATGACTTTTATTTTCCTATAGAATAACCAAAGAGGGAACTTTGATGATCAACACTCAGATAACTAAGACCCAGTATACTCAGTTACTGTTGGCACATCTATATGTTGGTAAAGATATATAGAATATCATCTAAAAGGACATCTCCCAATCACACATATGTGGATACTAATAGGGTAGATATCTGTGTCAATTCAGGGTCAGTTTTGATTTATCTCCTCATCATGGGTCTTATTTTCCTACCACTTTGCATACCTGGTAAATTCTGACTGTATTATAGACATTTCGATTTTTACCTTGTTGGGTGCTGGATATTCTTGTATGCCTGAAACATTCTTCATCTTTGTTCTACGATGCCATTAAGTTCTTGGAATAGTTTGACTTTTTTCAGATTTTCCTTTAAAGACTTGTTTGGCAGGACCAGGGCAGTGCTCAGGCTAGGGCTTATTATTCCTCCCTATTAAAATAAGACTCTTCTGTGTATTCTACCTGATTCCCCATGAGTCATAAGGTTTTCCAGTCTGTCTGGTGGAAACAGGCCCTATTCCCAACCCTGTGTGTATATTGAGCACTTTTACCTCTCATGTGAAATATATCAATTCACCTTTAATAACATAATTAGAAATTGCATCTGATCCTGTTGGTCCCTCCCTTCCCAGTTTTGATTCCTTTTTATCTTTTAGCCCTTTAACTTTCCTTTGCATTTGAAAAAGATTTACTTCACTTGTATCATCCTGTCCCCTTTAGCCCTCCAGCTTATTTTCCCATCACTGGACATCTTTGAATGTACTGGGTATCTTTACAGAAAAATGCTGGTAACAATTGAAGAGTTCATTTTATTTAGCTTTCCTTTTTCCTAATCCGTTAATAATTGCCTAGCAGGCCCATAAAATTGAAAAGTTAGAGACTGAATAGCACATTCTTATTTGTTTTATCCACAGAGAAATAAATCTACTTGTAAGATTTAATCCTACAATCCGTTAAAAACCATCCAAGTGTCATTGACTTCCAACTGAGAAGTCACTGCTTTCAATTTAGGAAGATAATGCACCATCTTTCGTGACAAAATTTTTTTTCACTTTTGGGTTTTTAAGAGTATTATCAATAAATATCAATTTAAAGCACACTTAATGTCAGATTCTACAGAACAACCAGGAAGAGTTATTCATCCCAGGTTCATACTATATAAGCTTTTAGATGATGTGCATGCATGTGTGTATATGTATACGTGTGTTGGGTATTATTTACAGAGGAAATAAAACGATTGTAAGATTCTCTCTTTTTGATAGGTAGATGGATCAATGAATGGGTGGCATTGAAAAAGACCATAGATTTCCTTAGTACAAAAGGCAGTACACAGAAAAGTTTGTATAGATTTACATCAAGCTAGATATGCCGCAAGTCTAGTTTTTACCACAATCTTTACTATTGACTGAAGTGGCTAAACTCTCACTTTTGTGAGGCTAGAATAAGGGAGATAAGTGGCCAAGAAACAGGCCTGACAAACAGTAAATCTGTTAACAATGATAGGTAAAAAGCATGGATTCTGGAAACAAAGAAATAATTCTTTAAGACCTTGACTAGGTGTCAAAACAAGTTTGAAATGAGGGAAATGAGAAACCAAAAAAAGCCTAAATTCACATGTTGGAGTCCTGTAATAGACCGAGAATAATGAGAAGGAGACTTGAGGGAAATGTGTAAAATTCAATTCCCCAGAGAATCATGATGAGACCCTGGGAAAAAGAACAAATCCTTTCATGAAGATAGTATTTAAATCAGGGATACCCATGTACCTGAACTGACTTGAAAGCAGTTCTACCAAGAATCAAGAAGGATTAACTGGAAAACATTTACGATATTTTTATGTGCTTATCCTGCTTTTTTATTGAGGTATAATTGACATACAGTATTATATTAGTTTCAGGTGTACAACATAATGATTCGATATTTGTATATATTGCCGAATGATCACCACAATAACCCTAGTTAACATCTGTCACCATATAGTTACAAATTTTTATTTTTGTGCTGAGAACTTTTAAGGTCTATTCTCTCAGCAACTTTTCAAATATGCAATACAGTATTATTAACTATAAGCACCATGCTGTACAACACATCCCTTTAACTTATTTATTTTATAACTGGAAGTTTGTTACAATATTTTAAATCTTATAAGCCTAAATCATAAGTCATACGTGGAAAATTCATTTTACTTCATTTTTATTTTTTTCAACAAGAACTTCTTAATGATTTTAAGAGAGCCAATTTGTTCAGAAGAGAATATAAAAGGGAGGTGGCTCATGAAGTAAGGAACTTCCTTTCCTTCAGACGTGCAGCACTGGATAAATAGCTGTATTTCATATGGGTTTAGGTTTAGGCCACGTAAAATGAGTTAATTCTATATCCTTTCCACTCCAAAGATGGCACTATGGGCACACCAGCTCTAGGCACACATATCTGTAAGACACACATCACACAAATCTCAAGACATACATACCCACATACCACTGAATGTTCCACCAAAACCCGTAGCAGTAGTGGTGCTAGGTTTCCCTCTGAGTCGTTGTTCAAATGGTAAGGAACATTTACATGCGTAATGCAACCCAGTCCATCTCTACTCTCTTGTAGATAATCCCCCTAGTGACCACAGCACACTGTTCTAAAGGAAATACCTGAATGTAGTCAGAAGCTAGGAGAGAGCTGGATGAACTGGTTCACAAGGGCATTAAACTTACCCTTGGAATCATGAGAAACTCAACATGAAAGCTACTGAAACAGAGAAAGAGGTCAAATTAAAGCCTTTAGAATTGGAATGGCTAAAGATTTTAATCATGATCAGTGAGGTGGTCCATTTCTAAGATGCCTATTTAACCCTAATAGCTTAATCTCTGCGAAACAGAAGATGATAATCTCTCAAAAACAGCACAGAAAAGAGGGTAAAATAGAATATAAGCCCTGGCTATGTGTATGACTGTGTGACCTTGTGTATGTGCAGCTTAGAAAGTAGACATGAGAGGTAAAGCTTACTTTAAGACTGCGATCTTGATCGCGTATGTTTTAGGCTGTAGGTTAGTTTCCATATATATTTAAATTATTCAATGGAAGTTCTTATGAAAAGGATTGCGTAGTCCAAAGGAATTCCTGC
>NW_006771242.1:122001-178308 GCF_000442215.2 Lipotes vexillifer
CCTGCTGCTTATATTAAAATGCTTGCTATGCTCCTCTACGATATTTCCAGGGGCACTTTTTGTTTGTTTCTCGGTAGAATGTCTGTAAGAGGGTGACATACTATCACCATTGTACAAATATTTTGTTTCACAGCTGTGAAACAAGTATAATGAGAGAATAGGAAAGTAAAACAAACAATAAATAGGACCGCACATGAAACCCTGAAATGTGTTGTTGCCACCATAAATGAAATATGTATTTAACGATTCCATAATTACCATGACTGAAAAGGTAATACACACAGAAAGCTTTAAAAACCTACTGCATACTCTCCAGAATAAATAACTTAGCTAATACAAAATTATTCACTTTTTCAATAGAAAATTGCGGGAAAATACTTTTTATCCATATCATCTTTCTTCTTTGTTGTTACACATATACACTGTCATAAATTGAAAAGTTTGAAAGAGAGTAAGTCTCCCACTTCGAAGGAGCACTGTTAAAGTGGCATTAGGTACTTCATTTTTAATGAACTGTTGGTAAAATTAATATCAGAGAAGGCCGGTAATACTGATAATTATAAAAAACAGAATGATACAGGGCCCACCCTCGAGACACACACAGCTACATACACTCTACCAAAACTCCTAGCAATAGTAGTGGTAGGTCTCCCAGCAAGATGGTGGCTGGCTCAGGTCATTTTGATGAACATACCTCCATTCCTAGCACACAGAAGCAAAGTTTCACATGCCCAATATTCTAGTCTATGCCTCAGTCTTCTGAGTAGATGTTCCCTAAGCTTCCTTTCTGGCCTATGTGGATTTCTCCCAACAAATCTGAAAAAGTACCTACTGTGACTCACCAAGTAAACATTCCCTGCATCTTGCCCTCCACTCTCTCACTTCCCATTTGCATTCAGTAGTTCAGAGGTGGCTTGAACAGCAGTTATGGTCTACCACTGGGAAATTTCTATAGAGCTAAATATTATTTATAACAATAATAATAGCTAATGTTGATTAGCAATTTCTATCTGCCAAAGACTTTGCTAAGTGTTTCACACATTTTATCAACCAAATTGAAGAAGAAACAGAGGATTAGAAAGATTGAATACTTTATTCCAAATCACCCAGATAATAAAGGTGGAGCTGGAATTTGAACTCTTTGTATGTCCTACTCAAGATAACAAGCGCTTAATCACTCCTTCACTGCTTATTGTCCAAATGCAACTACAGATATACTGGTTGTAAGCCAATTCCTGATGACCTGAAGTGAAACAGAATATCCTGAGGACAACTCAGAAAATTCTAGACTCACAGAATACCCTAGGACCTAATTGGTTACTAGAGACTTCAAGCAAGGGTTCTTAAACTAAGCTTCCATAGGTGGCACATTGTAAGAAGTAAAAATTGCAGGTAAAGACGTGTCAACAAGAGTAACACTCAAGGAGCCTTAACAGACAGCTTGTTCAGTACGTGGCTCATTGGACATATGATGATAGCATTTAGTTCCGGTCTCAATCGTGAGTTCAGTATATGTCTGTGTGAAGTCAGGCAGCGAAATATTCTTAGACCTCTCGAGACATTCAGATCACGGATATCCCCGCTAATGTCTAAGTGTTTAGAGTATCTGTTATAGATACAAGTTCAAGGCCCACATCATTCACTTGCCTCACTTTAAACTTTGTGAAATCTTTATAATGTATTGGCTACATTTTAAAAAATGTAAGAGATTCCATTTTTGTATATTACAATAAAATCCTTTCTTACTTTACGTAGAAAAATATTTTCCTTGCAGGAGCACTAGTAAAACAGAATTTGATATGCTTCAGGAGCTTTCTTGAAGATGTGGGGATATGGAAGAAATACCTCAATAACTTGTTTCCCACTTCTAAAGCTGCACTAAATGAAAGGAGCTGTTATTAATCTTGCCGTCGCCACAGAGAGCAATGTGGCAGTCAGGTGTGGCTAGTCAAAGTAGATTCAATTATGCACCTATAGAACTTTTTTTACTCAGAGCACAAAAATGCCACTTAATATAGATTTTGAGTTCTATACAGTAGAATTGTAGTATATTAGAAAACTTTCTTCAAATTGAGCAACTCTGAAAGCTGTGAAAACCTTCCTACTCCACATGTCTCACAGACTATAAATGGAACAGAGATGTCAGTGAGAAAAGTCAATTTTATTTTTCTGCAGGTTCACCAGCGTATGTTTGCTCAAAGTCCATTGGCAAGATTAGAAGTTTGTTGCTGTTCAAGTCATTTTCCGCGTTCTGAAGAAGGACTTTATTCATAGTTCCCGTACGGCTAAAACTTAATCACTTAGTCTTCTACCAGGTCCCGAGAAGGCACAAAGTAAATAATGTTTTACTAATGGATCTGATGAACCTAGGGGCAGGACAGGAATAAAAACGCAGATGTAGAAAACGGACTTGAGGACACGGGGAGGGGGAGGGGGAAGGGGAAGCTGGGACAAAGTGAGAGAATAACATTGACATATATACACTACCAAATGTAAAACAGATAGCTAGTGGGAAGCAGCTGCATAGCGCAGGGAGATCAGCTCGGTGCTTTGCGACCACCTAGAGGGTGGGAGGGAGATGCAAGAGGGAGGGGATATGGGGATATATGTACGCATACAGCTGATTCACTTTGTGATACAGCAGAAACTAACAGCACACTGTAAAGCAATCATACTCCAATACAGATGTTAAAAAAAATAATGCTTTACTGTACAACAAGGGGAAAGTTAGTGAAAAGGTGAGGGAGGGGAAAGGAAAAGAGCAGGACCCCCACGGAGAAAAAAGAGTTGCATTTCTTACATTTAGTCCTGACACATCACGAAAACTAATGATGTAACTCCCGTGAGCTGCATGCAAATCAGAGCATTAGTCTCTAACAAAATGGTTTATGTTACAGGAACCAACAAACAGATCTCCTTCAACTGCAGTAAATCAAACATGGTGGGTCGTTTCCGTTTGACTGATGAGTACACATGTCACTGGCAGGAGGGCAGTGACATATGGAAGAGCAATAAATATTTTTTCTGACACTCCAGCAGCCCTTGTTCAATGACACTAAAGGAAGATAGAAGACTTCAGGAGAAAATGCAGGCCTGTCTCTGTTAGCTGTCGTGCCACTGCCGAGGCAGCAACTCCAAGGTGATGTGGTGTTCCGTGGTGTAGCTTACACATTTAGTCTTAAACAAATGAATAGCCTGAAAGCAAAGAATCAATAGTTCTCTCAGAACAGCGTCCACAGTGTTTCAGATTACGGCATTCTCCTAATAACTTAGATTTCCTTTAATGACAGTGATCTTGGGCATCTTCAGATTCTCTGACCCAGTGCTCAACCAAATCTTGTTAAAGATTTTCTTTGTCCTCCTCAACACTACAGTTTATGTGCTGTCTGCATAACTTCCCTTTTCCTAGTAGGAAGAAAATCAGGGACAAATGTGTTAGAATGTATTATGTTATAATCCATGTCCAAGAGATGTTGAGGTATTTGATTCCAAAACACCGTGCACTAATTTTTCAGTTATCTCAGTATTTCCTCAAAGCTCCTCAAATGTTATGATTTTGGCCCCTACCAAGCATGGTTATTAACGGCTACTATGATTCCCTCTAATAGGCAAAATGCAATAGGTATATTAAAATGTAAACCTGAGTTGTTTACAGCTTGACTTGTGTGGCTTCTAATTCCCTTTGAACACCTGCTGTCACCAGAGGACACCTGAATCTCAAGTGGTGAGCACAATAGCACATGGTTCACATGGACCTCTGCCGACTCTGGTGCCAGAGTCGCAGTATAGTGGAGTGTAAAAACTTCGCATGGTTCAACCAGATTCTGTGGGGCAGGATTGGAAAGACAGAGTTCTGGGCCTGCCACAGAACAAAGATCCAACCAGAGAGATGGCCGTTTTCAGGGCTGCCAGGAAAATCACCCAGAGAGATGTGTGTGGCAAGTTTAGCAATAAGCGACAGGCAAGTTACCCATTTTGAGATCCAAGAAAAGGAAGTTTGTCAGATATGGATGCCACACCATGGTAAAAGGTCCAAGGCTCTTTGGTCCAGTTTCAGGGAATTGTATTCTCTTGCTGAAAGCCTCTATTCCAGTCTCCTGACTGCACTTTAAGAGAAATGAACAAATCTGGCCTGGCCTAATAATCACTCAAAATTTGATACTTAAAATATAGGAGAACAGTGGAGTACTGTCCAATATAAAAACAAGTCAAGAATTGGACTTAAAATATTCTTCTAGTACTAGTTTGGGTAAATCGCTTACCATTTGTAAATATTTATTTATTTATTTTTATTTATTTATTTTTTTACATCTTTATTGGAGTATAATTGCTTTACAATGGTGCGTTAGTTTCTGCTTTATAACAAGGTGAATCAGTTATACATATACATATGTTCCCATATCTCTTCCCTCTTGCGTCTGCCTCCCTCCCACCCTCCCTATCCCACCACTCTAGGTGGTCACAAAGCACCGAGCTGATCTCCCTATGCTATGTGCTATGCGGCTGCTTCCCACTAGCTATCTACCTCACGTTTGGTAGTGTATATATGTCCATGCCTCTCTCGCGCTTTTTTTTTTTTCTTTTTTTCCAGAGGCAGAATACTTCATTGTGATATATTACTTGTCTCATACAAAAACTGATGTGTCTTTAGCACATCCTCAAGATTATTCAGACTCTCAATATATCATTTCTCACATGGGAACCCATATTTTCCTGAAGACTACCCTCCCCAGCATGTATATAGTTGCCAACAAAGCCTCAGGAAATTACAGCATAGAACTGACTTCAAATCAGTCAACTCCATCATGTTTCTCTTCCCAAACCACTTACACTGAGCTCCCTTTTCAATTCCTATACATGAAGGAAATACTATATATTTGCTGACTATGGTGATAACAAAAATATACTCCCACTTCCAGTTATGATACAGCAGCTTAGAGTTAGCCAACCAATCTCCTGCCAATACCCCCACCCAACTGTAGAGAAATATTGAAATCATAGCTGATTAAAGGTACAGGACAGCAACTAAGGCAGGCAGAATTTGAGTATCTGAGACATGCTCTGTTGATTTTCCAACAGACACTATGGAAGCCAGGAAACAATAAAAGGCTCTAACATGCTGACAGAAGATAACTGTTAACCAAAATTTTATACACTACAAACGTATCCAGCAACAGAGAAGTTAAAATTGAAATATTCTCAGACCAAAATAGAGAATTTTTTCATCAGCAAACACAAAAAGATTAATAACTTGACCTAATTGGCATGAAGTAGAAAACAACTGAATATACATTATTTCCAAATCATATGGAGCATTTACCAGAATTGACTGTATGCTGCACAAAAAACATGACTCATTTTCAAGTATTAAAATCACTGAGAATATGTTTTTAATTTTAAAACGAATTTGAAAAGATACATGCACCCCAGTGTTCACAGCAGCATCATTTATACTTGCCAAAATATGGAAGCAACCTAAGCGTCCATCAGCAGATGAATGGATAAAGAAGATGTGGTATACACACACACAATGGAATACTACTGAGCCACAAAAAAGAATGAAATTTTGCCGTTTGCAACAACACAAATGGGCTTGGAGGCCATTATGCTAAGTGAAATAAGCCAGACAGAGAAAGACAAACACCGTATGTAATCACCTATATGTGGAATCCAAAAAATACAACAAACCACGGAATATAACAAAAAAGAAGCAGACTCACAGATATAGAGAACAAACTAGTAGTTATCAGTGGGGGGGACAACATAGAGGTGGGGGAGTGGGAGGTACAAAGTACCAGGTGTGCTCAAAGATAGGCTCAAGAATGTATTGCACAACACAGGGAATAGAGCTACTATTTTGTAATACCTGTAAATGGAAAGTAACCTTTAAAAACTGTATAAAATTTTTAAAAATAAAAAATTTTAATTAAAAATAAAAACTAGTAAATATCCAAATATTCAGAAATAAGGAAGTTACTTTTCTGTATCCTCTACTTCTGCTCACTGCTTAAATGTTGAAATTCCCCCAAGATTCCTCATTACTTTGCTTTTTGTTTTTTGTTTTTTGTTTCTGCTTTATAACAAAGTGAATCAGTTATACATATACATATGTTCCCATATCTCTTCCCTCTTGTGTCTCCCTCCCTCTCACCCTCCTGATCCCACCCCTCCAGGCGGTCACAAAGCACCGAGCTGATCTCCCTGTGCTATGCGGCTGCTTCCCACTAGCGAACTACCTTACGTTTGGTAGTGCATATATGTCCATGCCTCTCTCTCGCTTTGTCACAGCTTACCCTTCCCCCTCCCCATATCCTCAAGTCCATTCTCTAGTAGGTCTGTGTCTTTATTCCCGTCTTACCCCTAGGTTCTTCATGACATTTTTTTTCCTTAAATTCCATATATACGTGTCAGCATACGGTATTTGTCTTTCTCTTTCTGACTTGCTTCACTCTGTATGACAGACTCTAGGCCCTTCCACCTCATTACAAATAGCTCAATTTCATTTCTTCTTATGGCTGAGTAATATTCCACTGTATATATGTGCCGCATCTTCTTTATCCATTCATCCGATGATGGACACTTAGGTTGTTTCCATCTCTGGGCTACTGTAAATAGAGCTGCAATGAACATTTTGGTACATGACTCTTTCTGAATTATGGTTTTCTCAGGGTATATGCCCAGTAGTGGGATTGCTGAGTCATATGGTAGCTCTATTTGTAGTTTTTTAAGGAACCTCCATACTGTTCTCCATAGTGGCTGGCTCCCTGACTTCAGACAATACTACAAAGCTACAGTAATCAAGACAGTATGGCACTGGCACAAAAACACAAAGATAGATCAATGGAACAGGATAGAAAGCCCAGAGATAAACCCACGCACATATGGTCACCTTATCTTTGATAAAGGAGGCAGGAACGTACAGTGGAGAAAGGACAGCCTCTTCAATAAGTGGTTCTGGGAAAGCTGGACAGCTACATGTAAAAGTATGAGATTAGATCACTCCCTAACACCGTACACAAAAATAAGCTCAAAATGGATTAAAGACCTAAATGTAAGGCCAGAAACTATCAAACTCTTAGAGGAAAACATAGGCGGAACACTCTATGACATAAATCACAGCAAGATCCTTCTTGACCCATCTCCTAGAGTAATGGAGATAAAAACAAAAATAAACAAATGGGACCTAATGAAACTTCAAAGCTTTTGCACAGCAAAGGAAACCATAAACAAGACCAAAAGACAACCCTCAGAATGGGAGAAAATATTTGCAAATGAATCAACTGACAAAGGATTAATCTCCAAAATTTACAGGCAGCTCATGCAGCTCAATAACAAAAAAATAAACAACCCAATCCAAAAATGGGCAGAAGACCTAAATAGACATTTCTCCAAAGAAGATATACAGACTGCCAACAAACACATGAAAGAATGCTCAACATCATTAATCATTAGAGAAATGCAAATCAAAACTACAATGAGATATCATCTCACACCAGTCAGAATGGCCATCATCAAAAAATCTAGAAACAATAAATGCTGGAGAGGGTGTGGAGAAAAGGGAACACTCTTGCACTGCTGGTGGGAATGTGAATTGGTTCAGCCACTATGGAGAACAGTATGGAGGTTCCTTAAAAAACTACAAATAGAACTACCATATGACCCAGCAATCCCACTACTAGGTATATACCCTGAGGAAACCAGAATTCAGAAAGAGTCATGTACCAAAATGTTCATTGCAGCTCTATTAGTCAAAAAATAGAAACAATAAATGCTGGAGAGGGTGTGGAGAAAAGGGAACCCTCTTGCACTGCTGCAAGGGGAATGTAAGCATTTATTTTTAACATGTCTTGGTTGTGCTAAATTAAACCTATGGATGCTCCAGCTCTCAAATCCTGACTTTCTATTTCTACTAATTATTGAACATATATATTTACAACCATATCTTGCTATTGAGCTGCTGTGTTACAATCACGATTCATAATTAATGAAGCATTCCAGCTTATAAATTATGTTATGCAGTCTCAGTTTTACAAAAGATATTCCAAGATTGAAATTTGACATGAATTGCAATGTCTCTTTAACATACCGAATATGCAAATATCAAAAAAATACTAGAAATTTTTTAAAAACCTGCTATTTGAAACTTTTAAAACTTGACAGAACAAAGAGACAATTCTTCTGCATACTAAAACTTAATGAGCTTCAGTCATATACCCATCCATTCATTCAAAAATCATTTATTGAACGAATACCATAAGCCAGATGCTATACCAAGGGGGGCTAAGAATGGAGTAGTGAAGAAGAAAGACAAGGGCATTATCTTCATGGATCCCACATTTTGGGGGAAACTGAAACCAGTTAGAGAACAGTAATATTGTCATTTATAAATGTCCTGTGTAGCACAGCCCTTTCCTCATGGAACCTTCAATCTAGCTGGGAGATGATGTTAAATAACCACATGAATACTTTCACTCACGACAACAGTTACAAAGAAGTGCAGGTAGCGGGGACAACATAACACAGTGGAAAGAAACCCACTCTGGCGATCAAAGGATGCTTTTCCAAAGAAGGGACTTTATCCTGTGAGATGAAAGAGGAAAATCTGTTTCTTAAAAGTAAGAAAAGAGAGTGGAGGTGGAGAAGAATGTTTCGCACGGCGAGTATTTGCAAAAGCCTGAGGCAGAATGGTTTGTGGAGCTTCACAAGAAATCCAAGTAAGATTGGCGAAGAGTAAATGAGAGCTAGAATGGCAGGCATGCCCGTCAGTTTACTGGGGACAAGGGCATAGACCAGGTCGGCAAGGGGCTGGTGGTCAATTTTCATAGTTCTTTAACTTTATAGGAACAAATACATTTTAAAGAGAATTCAACTTATTCAAAGAATTGAGTCAAAATATTTTTCACATGTATCTCTTTTGTATCTCACATGTGAAGTGAAGAAAAACAATATGCAAAGCTATAATTATCAAAATGATTGAAGTATCGATGTCAACCTGACCCAAATTGTACATACAGTATCACTTCAAGCATGCCCACGCGCCGCACGTGTGTGTGAATTCTATTACTGATGATTTCAGGATTGTATAAACGCTTTCTCCGCACAGACTTCTCCTATAACTGTTCAAAATAAAATACTATTTTGTGGGAAAAACATTCTTTTTAATATTACGGTTAGTTATGATCCTGATAGGGAAATGATATGGATAGCAAGAACATGACTTCAGTGTTCTAGGGCAGTTCTGAACATGACATATACTTAGTTCACATGCTAAACATCAAAAAAAAAAAAAAAATTCTAAGGTTCCTAGCCCAGACTCTGACTCACATTTTATTTTTCCTCATGCAGGGGCTTAATCAGACCAACTGAACACAATAAGGAATTCAATCTTATCTTTTATATGAGTCATCTTGATACTTGATAAATTACTCATAGACATAAGGGAAATAAATTATCCTCCTCAGACATTTTACCATGAAGATATATACCCTTTCTGTAAACAAACCACTTTCTATAACTTAACTATTTTAGGTAGGATTCACCCTAAAATTGACTTAGATATTCCAAGGTTTAAGCTTTTAGAGAGGACACTAGCAAAGCTAGATTCATTGATGAAAGAAACCAGTGCTCCATCAGAGTAGCAGGTAACCCTAGAGCATTCTATTTTCTAAGTTCTGAAAACTTAACAGTTATGACATGAATTTACACCCATTCTTTACATTAAGTACAAGCTAGGAACACGTGATCATAAATTGATGAGGGAAGCAGTGCACTTTGAGTGTAACCGCTTCTTTCTGAGGTTTTTAATCTTCCTATTCCAATTCCACTAAGTCTAGCTATATTTCCACTTCCTTTTCTTTTCAGTTTTTTTTCTGACTCATCCGTCTATCGTACATTGATAAATGGATGAAGTAAATAAACGTATTAGTTTATTTTTGTACAGTATAATGTCAAACTGTATAAACGATGGGTTCTCATTCCAATTTTGCCTCTAACACTATTTTCATTCTTCCTATTGTTTTTTCAGAATCTGTGGCAGAAAGTTCAGACTTCAAATGAATAACGGTTAAACTCAATCTAGTACATATTTTAGATTCAGCCTGTAAACATTGGGAATAAGGTTTTCTCCCCTGTGTTTTATTCTCCTTATCTCAGAGACAAGATTAGAGAAGAAAAATAAAACCTAATTTAGATCCCTTATATAACAACATGTTAAAATTGAAGCTTAAACCAAGCCACCAATGCCCAATAAATGTGAAATTCCAAAGTGAGGTGTCAGATTACCATATGCAGAAATTATAAAGGAAAGAGAAGTGGTTTTCAATACATGGGTGCACACTGGAATCACCTGAGGACCTTATGGAACCACTGACGCCTGGGTTCCAGCCCCAGGAGTTCTTCTTACATTCAGCTGGTGTATGGACTGGGCATTGGGATTTTTAAAAAGCTAAGAGATTCTAATGTTGAGAACCACTAATTTAGCTAATAGTAATGAGTTAGAGAACACTGAAGAGTCACACTTTACAGATAGTTAAACACTGTAATTGTTCAATGAATACTTGTTGAATTAAACCAATAACATGATGCTTCAGGTCTAGTGAAATATTAAGGTAGGAATTATGTTTAAACTACTGAAATACAGATTGAAGCATCCCTCAGCTGATACTGCTTATGGACTTGCTAGGAATAAAGTTAGATGTCTTCATGGAGTCTCTTTCCCATAGGGATTCTAAGACCATAGCTAATTCTCCTGTTACTTCTTGAATCATACATAGTGTAGGTTGATTAATGTCTAGATCAATTATAATTTGTTCATGTATACAAACTTTTTTTAAAGTCTAAAAATACTATTTTTGAAGTAAATGTTATCTGGAAGTTCCATTTCTAAAATATATCCTATCTATTAAATCTGTAGGTATTGTGATAGACAGAAGTAAGGGGTATTTTTCTGACAGGGATCACAAAATAAGTTTCAGGCCAGGATTTGGGAAAGAATTTAAGATGGCTAGAAATCCATACTATTTTAGTGGTTCTAGTAAAGTGAATTAACTTAAGTCCATTTCCCTTCAAGCCTTCCACAACTTGCTATGCTCCCTCAAATGTGTGTGCATGTGCACGCACATGCGTGTGCACACATGCACGTGTGTGTTTTACTGGCATCTTTCACATTTTGGCACAACCAGATTTTTGTACTTAAATTCTATTTGCCTCTTTTGTACTTAATACCAGTCTTTTATTTATTTATTTATTTTTCTGTACGCGGGCCTCTCACTGTTGTGGCCTCTCCCGTTGCGGAGCACAGGCTCCGGACGCGCAGGCTCAGCGGCCCTGGCTCACGGGCCCAGCCGCTCCGCGGCATGTGGGATCTTCCCGGACCGGGGCACGAACCCGTGTCCCCTGCATCGGCAGGCGGACTCTCAACCACTGCGCCACCAGGGAAGCCCCAATACCAGTCATTTTTATTTGCTTCTTATATTTCAAAGAACTTCACAACTTTACTCTGAGGGATGCTCTATGGTAATGGGACGAAGGACAGATACAGCTGCAGCATATCAGCAAGAAAGCTGTGAACACACACATACACACACAATTCCCTTTGGGAGTTTAGAGAAGCACAGGGAATCAGTGAATGTTAATACCTCCCATGTAGCAGCTTTACTAGACAGATTTTGGATAGTTGGCCTTTTTCGTAGCTAATAGCCATATAAGTTCTTTCAGTGGTCCTTCTGCTTGCGATATTAGAGCTGTCTCGTTGATAGGCTCTCAATTCTCAGAGAACAGAGGACTTTTGAATCTTGTTTTTTTTTATTAGAAGGTACAGTTGATTTATGACATCATCAGTTAATTCTCGCCTCTCAATATTTAAAGTAAGAACTTTCTTAGCTGGTTGATATTTGACAAGACTGCACATTCTTTAATGACACTGGTTGAAGACCAGTGAAAGACCTCAGTATTTCCTTCAGTCGAGACAGATGTATTATTACTTGTGTTAAGAAATTCCTCAGATTGCATCTCACAAAGTGATTATGTTTCTACTAAGGTGATAACCCTAGAAATACTGAAATATAATGGTGGAAAAGCACTATGTTGTAAATTGCTTGGTGCAAATATCACCAAAACATTTTGAACAATTATTTAAAGTCTCTATTGTGTGCATTCACCTCACCATAGTTCTGCTTGTTCATAAATAAGGGCAAGAGCACAGGAGACAGCTAGTTAAAAAGATGTTTTCCTCCCCACCCCGAGAGGCCTCCTAGGATTCAGGAGGAGTGACATATTCTTAGAATTGAGCAGAACTAATAAGATTATGTGGAAAGGATTGAAGATGTGAGAGGGAACTTGCCTACTGATTCCATATGCTTCCAACCTGATTTGCCTGACAGATTTGATCAAGCAAAGTTCAGGAACTCCTGAAGCTAAATTAAAGAATGTCTTCAGGGATCTGTTAGTTAAGTTAAAGTGTAGTCAACCAATACGGGAACAGTCCCCTATAAGGAGGAAGCAATTACTCTGCCATTAAACAATCCTGATACCAAATGATAACTCTACTACTTATTAATAATTTAAGACATCTAAGCCTCAGATTATCATTAGCAAAATAGAGAGGAGCTACTGAGAAGACTGAGAGGTATTCCGTCAGGTCAGATCAGACTGTTCTTCAACAAATAATTATAGGGCATTTACGATACTTCATGGATGACACAAGGGCTGTGAAGATGCAGATAAAAGGGCAAACTCTGCACTCAAGGGGACTACCAGGTGGTAGGGATACAGACTTATAAATCATTATAATACAATATGGTAATCAATGTCATTATAATGTGTAGTGGGAAGACAGGGGGAAGAGGTCCAGAAATGCCTAGAAGAATCAAGGAACTCCTCACAAGGAAGATAACCTTGGGCTTGGGCTGAGACTGTAAGGATTCAAAGAGGCATTTATTATTACTAACTTAAGGATCACATTCTAGGCAAAAAGAACAATGGTGTAAATGACAGGAAGGTGTAAGAGTGCTCGTGGGCAAGAGGTTTGTAAGAGGATATTAAAGAGCAGTTATAGAAAATTTGGTTGATCAGGTAGGCAAGGGCCAGAGGATCAAGAGACTGGTATGTCACGCCAAGGAATTGTTGTTTGCTGTTTGGTTTTTCTTCCTAAAGATGATGAGAAGCCAATGACATATTTTGAGCAAAGAGCTGACGTCATATTTTTTCTCAAAAGATCATATTCTCAAGAGATGTTAGAGGGTGGATTGGAGAAGGGTAAAATTAAGGAGGAGATCACAGCGAACAGGACGTTCAATACTGTGGGTAGGATGTGGTGAGAGCAGTGGCAGAAGGGATGGAGACAAACACACCAAGAATTTATTATGGAGCAGAGTGAATAAATATGCAGAAAAATTGGGTATGGAAGATGAGGAGATCTAGAAGGAGATTTAGGATTGGGACTTGGACAACTGAATGGATAGTAGTTGTTCCTCACCAATATAAGAAATTTCAAAAGAAGCATATAGAAATGGCAAGGTGGTGAGTTTGTTGATAAGCCTCCGGAATATGAGGGGTTCGTAAGACGTTCATTTAGAAACGTAAAGCATCAAGAAAAGAGCCTGGCCCATAGTAGATGGTCAGTAAATTGTAGTTCACCTTCCTTTTGAACCAAGAAAGGGTCTCATTAAGCTACTGAATATATGCAAATAAAACCTAAAGAGAGGGACTTCCACAGAGGCGCAGTGGTTAAGAATCCGCCTGCCAATGCAGGGGACATGGGTTCGAGCCCTGGTCTGGGAAGATCCCACATGCGGCGGAGCAACTAAGCCCGTGCGCCACAACTACTGAAGCCCGTGTGACACAACTACTGAAGTCCACGCGCCTAGAGCCCATGCTCCGCAGCAAGAGAAGCCACTGCAATGAGGCCAGTGCACTGCAACAAAGAGTAGCCCCCACTCTCCACAACCAGAGAAAGCCTGTGTGCAGCAACAAAGACACAACGTGGCCAAAAATAAACTAAAAAAACTTTTTAAAAACCTAAAGAGAAATATTTGGTCTCCTTTCAGTTTCAAAATTGATTCTTCCTATATGTTTTGCACATGCTCTTCCCTTCACCTAGATGATCCTGCCTGCACAGTCCTTCAGCCTCTTTTCATCCTTCCAGTCTTGGTTTGAAGATCTTCTAAGTCAGGCCTTCTGTAATCATGTTCAGAAACAGTTACCTCCCGACTCAGTACACATCACATCTTCCTACTGATGACCTTCACAGAAAATTTCTCAATTTTCAAATAAATGATTCATATTAGTTTATTCGCTTATTAGTTTATCTGCCTTTCCCTTTAGGTTCTATTTTAAGGTGAAGAAAGAAAGAAAAAAAGAAAGGGAGGGAGGGAGGGAGGGAAGGAAGGAGGGAAGGAAGAAGGGAAGGAAGGAGGAAGGGAGGGAGGAAGGGAGGAAGGAATCAGCAGACTCTGTTTAACTTTGAAATTAATTATCCAATCTGTGGATATAAAAACTCCGTCACCTGTTCTTATTACAAGTGTATGCAAACCCCACATTGTTTTCAGTTTTTGCATATTTCACTCCTTAACATCTCAGAGTAAGGCAGGGAAGGAAGAGAAAGTATAAAACACAAATAAAATTGTGCAACAGTCTCTTTCACAGATAATAATGATCTCCTGCGGTTTGTGGAGGAAGGACGAAAAGAAGAATGGAAGGGAAAGAAGGAATCTCTTAAGGAATCTGAAGAGCAAAGCCATGTTCAATTCCCTGAGAACTGCTCAGAAATGCCATGTCATTTACAAACATCTAAATACAAACTGATGAAATGAGAGGAAAGGAGGATGAAACACATCAATTAAATGGCTCTATCAAGTGGGAAGCTGATACTCTGCCACCAGGGGAATCGTAAGTGTACAATTTCCGGGGCATGCTACTTCTCCAAGTTGTGTCATCCCAAGAGGAAGCCTCAATACTGGCAATGAAGCCCCTGAAACATGTTGGACTAGGTCTCCATATTGAAAAATAAATCCAGTCCAAAATAAAAATACATTCATCCAGTCATCCAAAAGCCAATGCCATAATGCAATTTGTAAACAACCGTGGAGACTCAATCTTGTCTGTCTGGTTCCAGGTTGTAGCAATGTCTAAGGAATGTGAACGTAGAAGGAGACGTCTTAATTGTGAGACATTTTTATTTGTCAAAAATCACAAATGTTAATTTAAATAGAGTATTGTAAAAACTTAATTCCTAGGGGCAGGCAGAATATGCAAGGAAATAAAACTACAGTGTTTTACTAAGAGAAACAGGAAAGAGGAACTAAATTTGGGGGCATGGAGATGGCAGACTAGATTTCTGCAAACTTTTTTTTTTTTCCTCTTGCAGTGTTTTTATTTATCCTTGTAGATACGCAATTATCATAATTTACAGGATGTTTTTTAGTTAATTGGACTATAAGAAAAACCGTACAGAAAGTTTGTACCACAAAATTATGTCCCTAAGGGATTAGGGTCCTCAGTAACAGAGAAATAAAGAAGCTCAAAAGGGCCACTGCTCAACAACCTCTGGTAACTAAAGAGAGCAGAACACAATCTGCTATTTGTGGAAATGAGACTTCATAAAAATATCTTTCAAATATTCCCTATTATAAAAGGGAATGCCTATTAAAATGCTATTGTTTATTCTATATAAAATATCCTTTCTAATCCCTCGAAAGCTTTTTTTTTTTTTTTGCTTTAAGATTAGAGGCCATATCCCTAAGATACACTTTGTGAAAATTATCTCAATACAAGATCCAAAGATTTCCATTATTTACTGTCCTTACTCAAAATCACCTGCATGTACCAGAGGCAATTTTCTAAACTTCATCATCGATGAGCCTATTCCAAAGCAGAATTCTTCAGCAACACAAAAGACACAGGCTAAAATAGTCCTCACAGTTATACTTTAAAATAGATACATTCAAAATATAAATATTCTCCAGAACATTATTTTTCCTAACGACTAAACTCTAAGTTAAAAGAAAAAAAAATTGGAGGTTTTCAAACCAATGATGTGTGCAGCCCATTCTCCTGACACAGTCATTTAAACTTCTCACCTGCATGAGAAAGTTTTATTTCTTCCCTTTGTCTTGCAGAATAATTTAGGTTCCCACCTTGGGCACGATCCACCAAGTAGAGTAAGACCACAGATAAAAGGGAGAAAGAAACACAGGCAATGAAGAAAACTTCTAAAAACAGATATCCCCAAGTATCCAATATCATGCCAGCAATGATGGAAATGACTGCCAACCCAAGATTCTGAATGGACTGCATGAAGCCATATGCAGTTCCCAGTTGATGTTCGGCAACTACAAACGCCGCCATTGGCCACAATGCACAGGCGAGCAATGAGCAGGAGAGTCCCAGGAGACACACAGCAATCCACCACTGCACACAGAACCCAGATGATGTTCTTTCCTGTTTTATCCACCAGAAGCCCAAATACTGGGGACATGGGAGCTGATATTACATATACAATGCTGTTAATAGCACTCGCTGCCTGGGAGGAAAATCCAAATTTCTCTGTAAAGAAAACTTTCCCAAGTCCAATGAAAGGGAACACAGCAACATAATAGCCGACACAGATGATAAATATGAGCCACAGAGGGAAGGAGAAGTCCTTCACATCAGTTAACTTGATAACTTCACCTGTTTTTCCTTGTTCTTTACGAAGGATTCCTTCTGCTCTCTGATCCAAGTAAGCAAGGGCCAAGGCACAGACTAGTGAAAGAAGACATGTTATACCCCCGATCTTAAGTGTGACCCCAAGGGTTGTGTGACCAGCAGAACCCAGCGAAGCTTCAACCTTAGAATACAGCCACCCCATGAGGTTCATGTTTACTGTACTTCCAGTTCTAGCCATGCTAAGCTGGAGTCCAAACACCAAGTTTAATTCTTTGCCTTTAAACCAACTCACAGCATATGTATTCTGGGCAACTGCTAAGGACTCCCCACCAATCCCAAACACAAGCCTTCCAAATTCCGTCAGCCAAAAAGCACGAAATACTCCACCCAGAGCAAAAACAACCTGTCCAACGCAAACAAAGCACCTAAAAATAATGGTGCCCCATCGTATTCCAAATACGCGGTCTACCAAAAAGCCACCAAAGAAACACAAAACTACACTGGGCCAAGAATACCAGGCATACAGCAGCATGAATTTCGTGGTGTTCACCTGCATATCCCGTTTAACCTGAGTCTGAAGGGCAGCAGGATTATCATAGCAAAAATAGCTGCCGAGGGCTTCCCTGGTGGCGCAGTGCTTGAGAGTCCGCCTGCCGATGCAGGAGACGCGGGTTCGTGCCCCGTTTCGGGAAGATCCCACATGCCGCGGAGCGGCTGGGCCCGTGAGCCATGGCCACTGAGCCTGCGCGTCCGGAGCCTGTGCTCCGCAAATGGGAGAGGCCACAACAGTGAGAGGCCCGCATAACGCAAGAAAAAAAAATAGCTGCCGAAACCAAGGAAGCACATCAGCAACTGCACCAAAAGCCGGTGCGCCGGGCGACTGGGATCACAGAGGGCCAGCAGCGCCCCGGGGGCAGGGGGTGTAACGGGGGCGCCTCTGCCGGCCTCGTTGGGGCCGCCAGGCAGCGGTGCCCTCGCTTCCTCCTCCTCCTCCTCCTCCTCCATCGGGCCGATGGGAGACCGAGAGACGACAGTCTGCAAACTTTTATATGCTCTTAGAAGTGCCATTCTCCGTTTCAATTCCTCAGTTTCTTAATAATCATTTTATATTCGCCAAGCACATACCATCTGATAACCTGGAAGAGGAAGGTTACAACTCTGATAACCAAAAGAAGTCAACCTAAAATGAAACACCACTTAAAACGCAACACAATGAAGTGGAAAATTCTCAATGAGACGTATTAGCTTATAGACCCCTTTTTCCTCAATATATCTGGAAAAGAATATTCAATGTCCACCTTGTTGATTTCCCTCTCTGCTAAGAATTAGCTTTATAGTATTTGTAAACTTGTTAATTTAATCCAAAGCCACAGGAAGTTTTTTTAATGACATCAATAGCATAAAATCTCATTAAAAGTAACAATTTTGTTCAACCAACATTTTTTTTTTTTCCATTTCTACTTAGGTAGTTTACAGTACACTTGAAAATCAGTACTGTTAGCTGGGAATGGATTGATGAGTGTGCTACAAGACAAATGACTGATTTTTTTCCCATCTATACTCAGCACTGCAGTAGCAAGACCATTAGTCCATACCCAGAGTCTCTTTATGGCTATGAGGAAACTTGGGAGAAAGAAACTATCATCACCTTCAGTGAAGACGATGAGAACCATGCCAATATCAATCCCAGTTCCCATTAGGCTAATATGGCAGCACTGAGACCACACATTTAGAAAGTCTCCACTTTGTCTTCAATTGCACAGGTGACCATTATGAGCTTAAAATGTGTCACTCAAACCTAGGGTCCATGACCAGACAGTGTAACTGTCGTGGATGGTGTTAAACTATGAAATTTGTACCAACTATTATCATCTGAATAAATACCTTCGAATCCTGCTGAGCCCCAAACTCCCATACACTTGACATAAAATACGTAGAGAACTGAAGTGAAAATGCCCTCAACTTACTAAGTATTCTCTGATTAGCCTAAATTAACACTTCCGCCTGTTCTTGGCTTTAAAGAGAACTCTTTCAGAGTTTGCCTATTCAGATCCAGCATTAGTATTTGAAGTTTTGCCTAATTTCTCCCTGCAACTCACTTCCCTTTGCTCCCCAAACACTACTCCCACTTGACTTTTCTCCTGCAGTCCTTCACACTCCTTTGTGATTCCCTCTCTTGTTCTGACAGATTGGTAAATTTCTGTCTACACCAGGATTCTATCTTAACGTCTCTACTCACTCTACGTTCTTTAGTAATTATATCCATAGGCTAGCTTTGAAATGCCCTCTGCATAATTATGAACCTCACTTTCTATTTCCAGCCTGACCTCTCTGCTGCGCTCCAGACCTGTGTATTCAGTACAGCTCTTAGACGTTTCACTTGACTTGATCACACACTGTGACACACGCAATTCACCACTAACATCCTAACTCCTCCTCTTTGGCCAGTAACACAAGAGAAATTAGAGAAGCCAGGTACTCCTTCATCATCCTCTCTTGCAACTAGGGTTGACCAAGTGATACAGTTCTAGCCAATGAGATATAAATAGTAGTTTTGTGCAAAGGCTTCTGGGAAAGCAAAATCTGTTGTTTGTTCTCTGTCCTTTTTTTTTTTTTTTTTTTTTTTCCTAATGCCTGGTGATATTTTAGTGCCTTTTCATATATTTCTTAGCCTTTTGGATGTCCTCTTTTGTCATGTGCCCATTCAACTTTTTCCCCATTTTCTCTATTATGGTACAGCTTTTAACTGATTTGCAGGAATCTGTCTGTAATGTGGAAACAAGTCTCTCTTGGAGATATATCTTGAACGTATTTTATTATAGTCTCTGGGTTGCTTTTTCACTTTCTTACTGGTGTCCTTCGATGAACAAAAGTTCCTAATTCTAGTATACTCTAATTTGTCATTTTTCTTTCCTTTATGAGTAATGTTTTTCATATTCTGTTCTGAAAATCTCTGCCTACTCCAGAATCATGAATATATTTTCTGTTTCCCTCTAACATTATGGCGGCTTTAATTTTGTAATTAGTACTGAAATCAATCTGGAATTAATTTTATATACTGTGAGGTAGAGTACAGATAGGCCTTTTTCAGTGTGTATATAACAAATATACCCAACACCATCTAGTAAACTGTTCCTTTGCCAATGAACCATAATGTCATAAATCACACAATCATGTGTGTGGGATTGTTTCTGAGCTATTGTAGTTCACTGATCAGTCTGTCTGCCATGTACCAACACCAGACTTTTAATCATCACAGCTTTATAGTAGGACTTGATATCTCGGGTGAACATCTTCCATCTTAGTTCTCCCTAACGATTGCATTGGCTTATTTTTTGGCCCACTGATGTCCATATACATTTTAGAATCCGTGTTTTAGATTCTCCAAAAGTAAAGAAATAATCTGCTATGATTCTGACTATGATTACATTGAGTCCACAGGGAAAACCTGGGAAAACTGCCATCTCTGGACACTGCATTTTCCAACCCATAAGTGTAGTATATCCCTCCATTTATTTGGGTCTTTGAGAATGTTTTGTAGTTTATATTGTACATAGTTGCACACATTTTGGCATATTTTGTTAAGTTTACTCCCGGGTAGTTTATGCTACTGTTAGTAGTATATTTTATTTATTTTATTTTATTTTATTTATTTATTTATTTTTGCGGTACGCTGGCCTCTCACTGTTGTGGCCTCTCCCGCTGCGGAGCACAGGCTCCGGACGCGCAGGCTCAGCGGCCATGGCTCACGGGCCCAGCCACTCCGCGGCATGTGGGATCTTCCCCGACCGGGGCACGAACCCGTGTCCCCTGCATCGGCAGGCGGACTCTCAACCACTGCGCCACCAGGGAAGCCTGTAAGTAGTATATTTTAACACTTCATTTTCTATGTGTTTGCTTCTGCAGTATATAATTGATTTTTGTATATGTTGTATTTTGCTAAGTAATTACGTTTGTTTGTAGATGCTTTTGAGTTTTTCTCATTTTTATTCCAGTTTTATTTCTTCAATTACAGCCCATATTCCTTTTTACTTCTTCTATGCTAATCCATAAGCCTACTATTTCTTTTTCTTTACTTATCACACTGGTTAAAACTTCTTTTATTATGTTGAATAGAAGCGGTGAGAGCAGGCCTACTGTCTCATTCCCAATCTCTGGGGGAAAGGTTTCAATATTTTGCCATCGACTATGTGGATTGCTATAGAACTTTTGTAGATATTCTTTATCTAATTATGGAATTCCCTACTATTCCTGATCTACTAAGATATTTTTTTCTTTTTTTTCTAAGGTATTTTATAATCATATGATTTCTCTCCCTTTTTCTGTTAATGTACTGTATTACATTGCTTGATTTTTAGATGTAAATTGCTTTTTCATCCCAACAATAAATCCTATTTGTTTTAATCTATTACCCTTTTTCTTCATCGCTAGATTAGCGATTGTATTCATTTGCTAAAGCTGCCATAACAAAGTATCACAAACTGGGTGGCTTAACAGAAATTTACTATTTCCCAGTTCTGGAGGCTAGAAGTCTGAAATCAAGATGTTGGCAGGGTTGCTTCTTTCTGAGGGCTATGATTGAAGGATATGTTCTAGGCCTATCTCCTTGGCTTGCAGACATCCGTCTGTATGTTCACATGGCACTCTCCCTGTATACTTGTTTGTCTCCAAATTTCCCCCTTTTATAACGTTATCAGTCATATTAGATTAGGGCCCACTCTAATGTCTTGCCTTTAACTTGATTACCTCTGTAAAGACCATATCTTCAAATAAGGTCACATTCTGAGGTACTGGGGGTTAAGAGGTCAACATAGGAATGTGGGTGGGGGTGGGGGAGGTGGGGAGGGAGAATGGACATAAATTAACCCACAACAGATATATAAACGTATTTTGTTTAGAATTTGTACGTCAATTTTCATGAGAGAGATTTGACTGTAATATGCCCTTCTTGTCTTTGCCTTGTTTTAATATTAAGGTTATGCTGACTTATATTTGCACATTTCAATTTCTCTGATTACCACAATGATTTGGGATGTTTACATGTCTGTATTTTGTCTTCGTATTCTGTGGATTACCTCTTCATGTCTTTCACATCTTTTGCTTTGAGGATACATATTTTTCTTATTAACTAGGAAGAATTTTTATTATAAGTCTTTCTGTCTACTGCATTATGCTATATTTTTTCCAGTAGATTTTATATGTTTTTAGGTAATTAGATATTATTACTACATAGGTATTCAAGTTATAATTCTCTTCATGGCTTTTATTGTTTACTGTCATGTCCCCTCCTAATGAAACCCCCCCTTCATGTCAAAATTATAACATTTTCAACACTATTTTCACTATGCATTTTATTGCTTAATTTTTTTTTTTTTTTTGCGGTACGCGGGCCTCTCACTGTTGTGGCCTCTCCCATTGCGGAGCACAGGCTCCGGACGCGCAGGCTCAGCGGCCATGGCTCACGGGCCCAGCCGCTCCGCGGCATGTGGGATCTTCCCGGACCGGGGCATGAACCCGTGTCCCCTGCACCGGCAGGTGGACTCTCAACCACTGCGCCACAAGGGAAGCCCTACTGCTTAATTTTTCCACTGCGCCACAAGGGAAGCCCTATTGCTGCAATTTCTCTCAGATAACATAACCATCTAAATTTATTACCTTATATACTTAACTTGTTGCTTCTATATTACTTAGTGGACAGTCCAACATTTTAACCCTGATTTGAAATGTTAACTTCAAAGTATGATAAATTTGTATTCAAATTATGATTTGTTCTGTACTTTCAATTCTTCTCAACTCAGTTGTCTATCAACATGTAAACCAATACCCACTTTAATTACTGCAGTTTTCTAAGACATTATGATATGTTTAAGATGAAATACTATGGCAATGTTACATAATTCTCGATACATTTCCTTTAAAATTTTGCCCATGGTATTCTCATGTGTTTATTTGTTCAGATAAACTATAGAATCCCTATTGTTAAGATCAGAAAAAAATAATATGCCACTGGGATTTTTATGAGAATTGTGTTAAATGTATAAACCGACGTGAGATATAATTATCATCTTTATAATTCTAAGGCATCCATCCAGGAAAACAGTATGTGTCTCCATTTAACCAATGCTTCTAAGACTCTGTTTACAGTTTTGTAATTTTCTTCATGTAAGTCTTGCACATTTGTGGTTAAGTTTGTTCTTTGGCTTTAAATTTGTTTGATGGGGATAGAATATTTTGTTTCATTGTACTTCTAATTGGTTATATTTGTTAACTTTCAAACTGTAAATGTTATCTTAAAATTTATTTATGAATACATTTTCTCACATCATTGACGATAGCCGCTCAGACTGTGTAATGTAAACTTCTAGTGTGCTGTTTTCATATACACTGCAATATAAATGATACACCCTGGAGTTGTCTGCAGCCTCAATATTTTAATATACTTAATTGAATTTGGCTTTCTAGCTAAAAAATTATATACTTTAACATCCTTTATTTTTAATTTCAAATTAATTAGTACTTTTAAGAAGAAAGGCAAATATTCTTTGCAAGTTTAAATGTTTTGTCTTCTTCGTTATCATCTCAGTAGTTCACTCAGGATTGCAAGCTATAGAAATGGTACTGATGCCAACAAAATGGTTATGTAAATAAGGAAAGAACATTCACGGTAGAGGGACATGCAATATTTTTCCTCACACGGCGCACTCGTCTCTATCACTGTTTCCACAATCACATTAAACTCAGTAGGCCTAACGCAGAGCTAATCTTCCTCCTCACACCAGAGAGCCACTCCTATTGGCCTATCCTTTTTCTATCAACTGGTCACAGGCACACTAAGTTTAAAAAACTCACAGGCACCTTCTCAACCTCCAACAAATCCACATATTCAATCAGTTCTTCCCTCATCATGCATTTCAAGTCTACCTTTGTATTTTCTCTTTCACTGCCAGGATCCTAGACAAGGCTCATGTTACAATAGTCTGGCTTCTTTAATTATAACACTCTAACACAGAAAAGTTATCATTCTTATTCCCCACATAAAGTTTAGCCCCATTCTCTGGGACTAATTTTTGTCCAGGGACAACGTTAGTACTCAGCCCAGTAAAAAAGCATCAAACTTGGCTTGACCATTTGTTTTTTTCTGAGTCCTCAGTAGGGGGATTCCCTTCACCGTTCCCTAATCATATTTGACTACTGTCTACCACTGTTCCTGCAACCACTCTTCTAACTTCATTGACTTCGCCTACAGCCTAGTTTCCTAGAGTCTGGGAGCTCCCCATTGAATGCAACTGCTTGAGCTTCTGCCATCTCTGAAGCGCTTTAGCCTCTGCCAAGCACCAGTACCAATTGGCTTTGATCTTATAATTGGTTTGGATTCTTCTATAACATGACCTCCCACAGTTTCAGGTCAGTCTTTGACCTTAGGAAAAACGTCCCAATCTTGTTCCCGTATTCAAAACACTGACCTTGGCTTTAGTCTACAGATGTTCCCGGATCACTTAAATAACATCAGCAATCAGTGACTGCTTAAAATGAATAATTAAAGAAAGCTGACATGTTTAAAATAAATGGCCACACAGGAACGCTAACCAGATAATAGAGAAAATAAGAGCAGTTTTCAGTTTCCTGAAATATGCATCTCTCGTGATTCAACCATTAAAATCAATCAGCCGAATGCTTTCATTTATAAATGTCAAAATTGTGCAAATTTTTACTTCAAAGTAAGTGCTTCAAACAATACTGCTGGGACTTCCCTAGTGGCACAGTGGTTAAGAATCTGCCTGCCAAGGCAGGGGACATGGGATCGAGCCCTGGTCCGGGAAGATCCCACATGCCACAGAGCAACTGAGCCCACGCACTGCAACTACTGAAGCCCGTGCGCCTAGAGCCCGTGCTCCACAAGAGAAGCCACCGCAATGAGAAGCCCATGCACCACAACGAAGAGTAGCCCCCGCTCGCTGCAACTAGAGAAAGCCCGCGCACAGCAACAAAGACCCAATGCAGACAATTATTTATTTATTTATTTAAAAAAAAACAATATTGCTATGTGAAAACTGAAAATGTCAACACTTTCCATTGTATTTTATTATTTGGAACTGTTAGTGTTTATGTCAGACATATAAATAAAACAATGAGGAACTTTTCATTTCTAGGGTGATACTTGAAAATCACACAGAATTTAATCATGCCTGCAAGAATGCTTGTTGGAAAATTGACCTCAAATATCATGAAATCTCTCTAATCTGACTCTTTGAGGTTTGTGTTCTTGCATTTTCTTCTGTGTGGCAGAAATAGCAAGTCTTCTCTAATAATTATCAACATTGATAGAAGATGTCATTAGGGCCAGGATTTTTACAGCAGAGGGAGAAGTATGTAGATGCATTTTTTATATGCCTATAAGAAAGTGGTATTCGGTAGCAATGCATAATAGAGAAGTGGACAGATGACAGCCATGTAATCCTAGAGTTTTAAATAAAACTCTGTACTTCAAATGATGTTTTTCCTAAAATGTCAAACATTTATTTTGACTTACAAAGTCTGTTTTCCCCCAAAGGTAATTGAAGGCTGTTAAGGGAAATGATTCTGCATGAGTTCAAAGCTTCTGATAGAGCCTTTGTGAACACCCCCATTTCTCAACGCTCTTTGGCATAAGTGAATGCACTGGCCAGTCAAGCTAGCTGTTATTGGTCCAGCTTATTAGAGCCAAGGAAATAGATTCTGAAGAAGTCAGAATATTCAGGGTGCTCTGAAGAGCTTCCTGTCCAAAGTCAGGCCAAAGTCTTTGAGGGAAAGCCAAGAGTCAAAGCCAGGTAGACCAGAAAGAAGCATCAAGTCCAGAGAGAGAAGCAGGGTCGCTAATGGCAGAGAAGGAGCCAAGAGTCAGAAGCCAGATGGATATTGAATTTGAGCGTGACCAAATGGAGGCAAACAAGATAGCTCTGGCACAACTGCCTTCCAAAGAGGGCAAGATCAACATGGATACCAGTGCTCTTCCAGTAGGTACCACTGGTATTTGCAGAAAAGGCATTAGAGCAGTAACTTCCAATATGAGAAACTCCATTTAGATCACCACTTATGGAGAAAAGGTTAGTAACAGAAAAAGAAAACTGTGCCTTCCAATAATGAAAGAGAGAAATATTTTTAAAGACTTAAAGATGAGTCAGTTAGGCCACACAATACAATCTACTTTATCCAAGACTCTACTGACTAATATTGACCCACCTACACATCCATAATGCAATCATAACATATGGTTACAAGAAAGACGCTCAGGCTTTACAGCATTCTGAAGTACTCTCTTAGTAAGGAAGGAACAAATTATATTTTGAATAATTTGGAACTCAACTGCAATCTGTTTTCTTAAATGAGAAATTAAGTCAATTAAACATTTTAACTGCCTACTTATTATGTACAACTGAATGATAGATCTGGTACTTTTCTTCATCAGAATATTTTATTAATCACACCAACATCATACCAGACAACAGAAAGTTTTCTGACTAGACAGAAATGTAACGACAGGACTAAACATGAGGAATAATGCTTTATTTCTTCTCTGAAGTTATAAAATTAATACTTGACATTTGTTAAACATGTACTAAGTGCCAGGTACTCTGTTATATACTTAACACGTATCGCCTCTTTTAATCTGAACAGCAGTCTGATTTAGTGTTTACTATTATTATTTTATAGTTGAAAATTAAGGTTTAAAGGTATTGAATAACTTGGTCAACTTCACATAGCCAGTAAATAAAGGACTTATCAGCATTAATATATACATAGGCAAGTAGGAGACGCACATAGGGGAGAAGACGATAGAGAAAAATATTCCTGCTCATTCTTACATCTTTTAAATGGCAGACTACAGCACGCCCAACTTAAAATTAGGTAGGACTTAGAGATTAAAATAATTAGCTAGGGTAAAGAATGGACATAGAATTAACCTTTGGCCTCAATTTAGGCTAAACTATGTGAAATTCCTAGTACTTTAACGTTTTGACCTACAAAAATGGTACTCATACGATTCAGTCTAATACATCCTTCTACAAAGCACTTAAAAGCACGATTATACTGCCTCAATATTAGAAGTCATATTACCCATATTACCACTCCCTGTGAAATTCCTAATTTGGATTGATATATAAATGATTCATTTGGGCATGCACAGAATATTAAAAACTATTTAAAATTTGGAAAGTATCTATTACTACAATGGTTTGATTCAAGTAGTAACTTAGTAACAATGTTTAAAATAACCTTAACACATTTTATCCAAAAATTTCAAAATATTTTAAAACCAATACTTCGTAAATCCCAGATCTCTGTGATGTGGGTAAGCTCTTATAATTATTCTTAAACAGCTTAGAAGCCAAAACATCATAAAAAAAATTTAAGTGGCTTCTTCCTGTCATTCAATGAGTCAGCAGTGACAGTAACAGCTTGAATTACAGGACATTATTTATTCTGTGCCATACCGTCAACTTCACAATGTCACATCAGGGGACATATTTTGTTTGGCTTTCATATAATAATTGATATCCCTCCAACACTATTCTACCTAAGTGAAAATATTAAAAATAATTTGGTGATTATAAGTAACGAATGAACCAGATGAAAACAATAAAACATTGGCAATTGAGTTTGGCTCATCTTCACAGTGGCACCACAGCTGGTGTCCAGCAGCACCATGCTCTGCTTCATTGCAGAGTTACAGCCACCTGCAATAGCGCCGTCTCATTTTATTCACAATCTTCCAACTGGCTCGCTTCCCTTTTAGACTTGGTCCACAGTCAGTCAAGTGAAATCTCTTGATTCCACTAATACTCACAAGTCATTCTGCATTTGCGAACTGTCAAGTGTCTGAATTGTTTCGTAGTCTATTTGGCCAATATTGCATTCTAAACTCAGTGCCTCATTAAATGTTATTTGAATAAAGGAATCCCTCATTATGCAAAGAGAAACTAGAATACTGAGATGCCAGCAGGCCACAAAAGTTAAGCAACTGAATTTGTCATCTACTGAAACGCCTGATCAAAATCCTGAGAAAAGTTCCACTTCATGGTGACTTCGCCAGCCTAAGTTTCACTCACGGTTAAGAGGTTTTCACTGAGCAGAAAATGCTTATATTATACATACAACTTTCCCTTCGCATGGTCCTGATACACAAAAATTTCAGTTACCCCAATTTAGTTAAAAAACACCAGTCCTGGAAATCACACGATCCAAATTTCAATTACCACAGCATATTAACTGAGAAATTGCCTCAAGTACAAACCAAGATGCGAGCTCTTCAGTTCCATAGATCATTCTCTAAGTAACAGTTTTATATCATGATTAATGACAAATCAAGTCCCTTCTTTCAAAATCTGTCAGTGATTAGTCACTGAGCATGTATTATTCAGTTCACACACAGACAGCAAAGTGTATAGTTCTGTTGCCTCCTTGTTTCCCCCATGATAAACCCACATGACATTTTTTTTTAACGGATAATACAAATAGAGAATTGGGCAACAAAATGTAAGTGCAACAAAGAAACAAAAAGTGATAACCCTAGAAGTGAAATTCAAATAGAACATAAATAGATTTATAGAAGAAACAGTTGACTGTGTGAATGGTATCACAACCATTGAAGAGACTCTCGATATGCAGTAAGAGGAACCTGGGGAAGGTGAACTTAGTGACATAATTATAGGCAGTGGTTGTGATAAAAAGTATGATATTGTTCCATAAGGAGTGATGCCAGCAACAAACTCTTCACAAGAGTTCCAAGGAACTCTTGGAGATGTTTCATGACACTGAATGAACAATGGATAAAACACTGGAAGCTGAATCTTAGAAAAAGGGGGTGATAATTCATCAAAGCATAGAAAAGCTTCTTATTCTGTGTCCTAAGTTACATGACAAGAAGAAAGCAAGCACTATTCAAATTATTCTTGCTAAGTTGTTGAAAACGAAATGAAACACTTTAATTCTCACTGTCTGGGTTTTAAATAATGGAGTACTACACACGCTAGTTTTATTGTTATTTTACTTCTCTATACATTTATAACTGAAAATAAGAGTTTTAATATTTTGATAAGAATTTTCAAAGGTCAGAGAATAATTATAATTTTCCCCACTGATTATTAAGATCATTTTGCATGATTTCAAACCACACAATCATTTTTATGGTCCTGTACTACTCTGCAGAGATACAAAGTGAGTACAGAGAATTTCCTGTAGTTTTTTAGGGGTCAAAAGTCCATCTCCTGCTAAGAACTAGAAATTTTGGACTAAAAGTTTAAATGGATACATTTAAAAATTATCTGCTTGAAGGCATTAGAGAACCATCAAGGGAATGATGCCTTTTTTTTTTCGCACAAGAGTAGAGATCTATGTAAGAGGAAGTTCCAGGGAGCTACAGAGTCTCTGGACCACCAAAAGTGCTCAGGACATGAGTATCAAATGAGTTGGTGAATGAATAATAAATGAAGGAAGGAACTCAGCTTCTAACTATTATTATTATTACCCAGGTTAGGAGAGTAAGGTTAACAATTATTCTTTGTGTGATATGGGAATCTCCATAAGGGTTCTCAACTTAGCAGGAATAGAAGCAGCTGGTAAATTAACCTATTGATAGCATCATCAATTTGGGGTGGGGGGCGAAGTGCCACAGAAAGCTTAACTAAAGAGTGTCAACAGTAAAGAGAGAATGACAGTTTGAGTCCTGATTTCTCATCTGATATTCTGATTACTGTCTACCATCAGTATGTTTTAAATAAAGAAGCAAATATACTACATTTTGAAGACACAGTTCACTAAGGAATCACCCATATGTGCATGTAGAATAAACTTACCTATCAGAGTGGAACCTGCCATGATCTTCCTCTCCTGTTCCAATCCCTTATTAAGGAGATAGGTTGAAATGCCCTTTGTTTTCTGCAACACTGCGGGGAAGACCATAGCCTCTGATGCCCACCACTTCTAATTTGAGTGCAGCACTCTCTTCCTGTGACTCAATCATAAGTTCAGAGTCTGGACCTGAGAAAGAAATGAGCAGCTATTAAATTCTGGCTCTCAATTCCCTACCCTCCCTGTACAAATTCTGAGTCCATCTATCTAACCTTTAAGCAAATCAATCCTTAATGGTTTAATTTAATTGTTATACAAGTCCAAACATGCTTGTTCATATAAGTGGCAGGTGCATATGAGTCTAAGGAGGAGGACTGCAAAACACATTTTGTTTGTTTGTTTGTTTGTTTGCGGTACGCGGGCCTCTCACCGCTGCGGCCTCTCCTGTTGCGGAGCACAGGCTCCGGACGCGCAGGCTCAGCGGCCATGGCTCATGGGCTCAGCCGCTCCGCGGCACGTGGGATCCTCCCGGACCGGGGCACGAACCCGCGTCCCCTGCATCGGCAGGCGGACTCCCAACCGCTGCGCCACCAGAGAAGCCCAAAGCACATTTAAAAAAAAATAAGTTTATTTATTTTTGGCTGTGTTGGGTCTTTGTTGCCGCATACAGGCTTTCTCTAGTTGCGGTGAGCGGGGGCTACTCTTCATTGTGGTACGTGGGCTTCTCACTGCTGTGGCTTCTCTTGTTGTGGAGCACGGGCTCTAGGCGCGTGGGCTTCAGTAGTTGTGGCACATGGGCTTCAGTAGTTGTGGCTCACGGGCTCTAGAGCGCAGGCTCAGTAGTTGCGGCGCACGGGCTTAGTTGCTCTGTGGCATGTGGGATCTTCCCGGACCAGGGCTCGAACCCGTGTCCCCTGCATTGGCAGGCGGATTCTTAACCACTGTGCCACCAGGGAAGTCCCTGCAAACACATTTGAAATAAAAACATGATAAGAATTCATGTCAATTTTAGTTATCAATTCAGCAGTAGTCAAGAGATTTTTGGAAAAAAATCACTTCCATATGATAGCACATTTTGACACACAGTGATAAACTGTGGTTTCATAGTCTACGTACTTTGATGATACTCTTTGGTTAGCTTAGAAACAAAGCCAAAGAACTTTATTAGGGAGAGAAATAAGGAAGGATTTTTCCCTTTAAGTTCCCATAGTTAGACTGCAACATTTATCTGAGAAAACCCTAGGGAGAAATTAGAGGAGCACAAGTATACTCCTCTAATAGAAACAATAAAGGTTATATTAAAACAACACATCTGGGACTTCCCTGGTGGTGCAGTGGTTAGGAGTCCACCTGCCAATGCAGGGGACACAGGTTCAATCCCTGGTCTGGGAAGATCCCACATGCCACGGAGCAACTAAGCCCGCGAGCCACAACTACTAATCCTTCATGCCACAACTACTAAAGCCTACCTAGAGCCTGTGCTCTGCAACAAGAGAAGCCACTGCAGTGAGAAGCCCGCACACTGCAATGAAGAGTAGCCCCCGCTCTCCACAACTAGAGAAAGCCCGTGAGCAGCAACAAAGACCCAACACAGCCATAAATAAATAAATACATTTAAAAAAATTTCTATAAAACAACACATTTTTAGTAAAATATGTGATATATAGTATAATATACAGAAATTAGTATATCATATAAAAACATTACAAGAACAAAAGTTTTATTTAGAATTTTTAACAGATGAAAAAACTAACAAATTATTGTGTTCTTTTTAGGATTTTACTTGACTAACCCCATTGATTTGGATTCTATTTAAGTTGTATTCCATAGATCTTGAGTTCTAACAATGACAGAATAGGTTGATTTAGACCAACTCTTCCACTACGGACAACCAGAAAATATGAATAAAATACTTAACAAAAAATCCACATCTAGTTAAAGGCATCAGAAAGCTACCAAGGCAGTGAGCATTTATAGAACTAAGATCCAGAAAGGAGGTCAGCCTAGAATCTGGGGCCTCACAGAGAGGTAAAGGGGATTGAAGAAATATTTGAAGAGATAATTCCTGATAATTTTCCTAATTCGATGAAAGTCATCAAGCCACAGATTAAAGAAGTAATATGAATTTCTAGCAAGACAAATTCAAATAAAACCATACCTAGAAATATTATAATAAAACTGATGGAAACCAAGACAAAAAAGAAAATCTAAAAAGTGTCCAAAGGGAATATATTATTTTCAAAGGAGTAAAAATAAAACCGAAAGCTGACTTCCCAACAAAATGAGGGAAACCAGAGAACAATGGGATGATGTGATCAAAGGACTGAAAGAAATGACTGCCAATTTGTATTTCTATTTCCAGTAAAATATTCCTCAAAAATAAAAGATAAAGACATTTTCAGACAAAGAAAACACAGTTCATCATAACCAGGTCCTCTCTCCTAAAGAAAGAAGTACCAAGGGTGTGTTTATCAGCACAATAAAAATGATGCCAATGGAAGGCTCAAAGATGCAGGAAGGAAAGAAGACATTCAAAAAATAAGAGGTTATTATCAAAATTTTTATGTCAGTACATTTTAAAACTATATGGCATGGACACAATTTCCTTGTAAAACAAAACTTACTGAAACTGCCACAAAAAATAGAAAACCTGAATATTTCCCACCATTTGGAAAATTTCTGGCTCAGATAACTTCAACCAGTAACTGTAGCATACATTTAAGGATAAATAACATGTATTTCAAAGAACAGGGGGAAAAGGGGAAATTCTTTAACTAATTTTATGACCATCATAATCCAGATACCTAAACATAACAGAGGCTTAACAAGAAAGGAAAATTAAAGGCCGATTCTTCTCATAAATATAGACATAAAAACTCTAAACAATGCATTAATAAATCCAGGGACCTCCCTGGTGGTGCAGTGGTTAAGAATCCGCCTGCCAATGCAGGGGACGCAGGTTCGAGACCTAGTCCGGGAAGATCCCCCATGCCACAGAGCCACTAAGCCCGTGTACCACAACTACTGAGCCTGTGCTCTAGAGCCCGTGAGCGACAACTACTGAGCCCACACACCACAACTACTGAGCCCACACACCACAACTGAGCCCGCACGCCTAGAGCCCATACTCTGCAACAAGAGAAGCCACTGCAATGAGAAGCCCGCGCACCACAACGAAGAGTAGCCCCCACTTGCCCCAACTAGAGAAAGCCCGCACGCAGCAACGAAGACCCAATGCAGCCAAAAATAAATAAATAAATTTATAAAAAATAATCAATCAAATCCAGCAAAAGGATAAGCTATTAAGAACACAATGAATTTATTAGAAGAATGCCAAGTTGGTTTAACTTTGAAAGTCAATCAGTATAAGCTACTATATTAAAAGAATAATTACAGTTTCTCAAAACATGCAGGGAAGAAAAAAAAAACACAAACTTATGACCCAGAAATAGAGGGACACATACCTAATTAGATAAAAGTTACTTTGGGAACAGTCATTATATTTAGTGATACAATGATGGAAGATCTTCCTCTGATACAGGGATAAAATAAGAATGCCTGTTAGCACCTCATCTAGTCCATATTATACTGGAGATTTTAGTCAGTGCTAAAAAGGAAAGAAAAAGAAAAACAAAATCACAAGAATTGGAAAGAAATGAATAAAATACTTGCTATTCAAAATAATGATTATTTAGAAACTCCAAAAGAGTGTGTGTGTGTGTATATATATATATATATATATATATATATGTATATATATGTGTGTATATATATATATATATATATATAATCAGTATCAAGTATACACTAGTATAACTATAATTTAGTAAGGTCCCGAATATAAGATTAATATTCAAAAGTCATTTGAATTTCTATAAACCACCACAAGTAAGTATAAAATAAAATTTTTAAGCCAATACTGTTTGCATTTCCACATAAGATTTAGAGTAAACTTGTCAATTTCTGTAAACCTTGTCAATTTTAAAGCTAATACTATTTGCATTTTCTCAATTTCTTGGGATTTTGATTGGGACTGTATTGAATCTGTAGATCAATTTGAAGACATTTTATATGTTAACAGTGAGTTTTCTAATCCATGAACATAGGACATATTTACATTAATTTAGTTATTCTCTAATTTTTAAAGTAATGTATTATTATCACTATACAAAAATATCCTATTTTATAGAGGTATTAATATTTATACAGAAGCATTTCACATCTGGGGTTAAAATTGATCCTAAGTATTTTGTATTTCTTGGTGCTATTTTATTTATTTCTATAAATTGCATTTTTCAACTGTTCAGTCTAGAGAAATAAAATTATCTTTACACATTGACTTATTATTCTGAAACACTGCTGATTTATTAGCTCTGTTTGCTATTTTGTAGATTTTGACGATGTTCTAGATAGTGTAATGATTTTGAAAAAGGCATCAAAACTGCTCAATAGGAAAAAGATATCATTTTGACGAACAACCCTAGAATAACTGAATATACAGACTGAAAAAATATCATGAAGCTTTGCTCTACCTAATACAATACACAACTAATCCACTATTGACCACAGACCTAGATATATAGGTTAATATATAACTTCTAGAAGAAACTATTAAAAAATATTTTCATAAACTTGAGGGAGTCAGTGCTTTCTCAGATAGGACAACAAAACCATTAACTATAATAGAAGAAATTTATAAACTTGACATCATTTTTAAAAGACTTCTCTTCATCAGAAAACATCACAAGAAAATACAGAAGGCACAACACCCTGGGAGAAAATATTCACAAAGCACATATCAAATAGAATTTGTATGGAGAATATACAAAGCATTCTACTGTCCTAAAAAATCAATGAAAAAAATTGAGAAAAGACAAACAATTTACAAAGATATTTACGAAGGTATATAGCAAATAAGCACATGAAAATCCTGAATATCATTACTGAAGAAATGGAAATTAAACCTACAATGAAATACTACTCCGGATCAGCTAGGTTGGCTAAAATAAAAAGGATAATACCAGCACAAACCCCCAACCTGAAAACTACCAAATGCCCATCAACAGTAAAATGGATAATTAAATTGCAGTATATTTCATAATGGAGCACTATACAACTATCAGCACAAATGATCTACAATTACATCTACTTATATGCATGAGTTACTAATACTATATTGAGCAAAAGAGTAACTACCAAGAAGAGGACATATTATATGATTCTAGTTGTACAGCAAAACTAATTTCTGCCAGTAAAAATCGGGATAGGGGATACACTTAGGGCTGTAGGTGCTGAAAGGGATAACAGTGAGGTCTTGCGGTAAAGTTCTCTTTCTTGGCACGGGTGCTGGCTACACAGGCGTGTCCAGTTTGTGAAAGTTCCCCAAGCTGTACATATAAGATATGTTCAGTTTTATGTATGTATGTTTTACTTGAATGAACAGTTTTAAAAACTGTTTTGAACCAATACTGCTTTTAATAGCACAATAAAATAGAAATAAATCAAAATGTACGTAAGACCTCTACACAAAAAATACTATATTACTAAGAGAGGATAAAGATCTAAATAATTGAAGGAATACACCATGCTCATCAATTGGAACACTAATGTTGAAAGATATCAATTCTCCTTCAAAATGATCTGTATTCAACAGAATTTCTATTATAAACCTAGCATCCATGGAAATTTATTTGTGGAAATTAATAATCTTATTCTATACTTCACATCGAAATGTAAAGGGTCAAGAAAAAGCAAGAAAATCCTCGAGGAGTCAAACAAGTTGAAGGAATTACTTCACTTGCTATCAAGACTTGTTATGAAGTTTCAGTAATTAAGAGAGTATGTTATTCTCCCAAGGATAGCCTATAAAACAATAGAACTTACTAGAAAGTACGTAACACACACATGTATGGACACCTGCGCAATCAAAAAGGTAAAACTGAAGAGCAGTGGGGAAGGGATCATCTTATAATAATAAATGACACTGTGTCAATTAATTAAACAGCTTGTAAATCTAAATGTAAGAGATAAATTTTAGAATGCATCTTCAGTATCTGGCAAAGATGTCTGAAGTGGATCCATAAAGCACTAACAATACAGTAACAGATTAATAAATTGGACTACATTAAGACATTCTTTAAATGAAAAGACATTAGGAAAGCAAAAAGTTAAGAGAGACTAGGGGAAAATATGTGCAATACACATAACTGACAAAGAACTCATACCATAATATGTAATATATAAGGAATCTTTATCATATAAAAGGAATTCCTACATATAAAAAAGATATGATCTAGAAGCTGATGTTAAAATGGGAAGGAGACATGAAGAGGCCCTTTCAAAATGATCCCAGAGTAGTAAATAAACATAAAAATGTTTCTCAATTTCATTCGTAATCACTGAAGTGCAAATTCAGACTACAGTGGCATACTATTACACACCCACTAGAAGCGCTAATATTACAAAATTTGACAACTCTAAGACACATGTATGTGCTAACTGGACTCTAATATGCTACACGTGGGAGTATAAATTGGTACAACAATTTTCGATATCTACTAAAGCTGACCATACTCACACACTTTGATCTAGCAGTCACACTCTTATGGATATATCCAACAGAAATAGGTACATAAGTGCCCCAAAAGACATGCTCAAGAGCCTGTGAAACAGCAGTATTCATAATAGCCAAAGATAGGAGACAATCCAAATGTCCTTCAACAGTAAAACTGACAGTCAATCATGGTGTAATCATTTAATGGAAAACTGTATAGCAAAGAAAATGAATGAACTACTTACACATGCAACATCATGGATGACTGTCACAAACAAAGTTGAGCAAACAAGGCCAAACAGAAAAATATATATATCTACCATACCATCCGCTTTATAAGATAAAGCTCAAAAAATAGACAAAACTAATCTACGGTGTAAGGACAGGGCTAAATTATTGGTGGGTACGGAGCAACTAGTAAATAAGAAGGGGCCAAAGGTGGGTTTCAGAGGTGCTAGGAAATTATTATTTCTTGACTTGGGTAGTGTTTACACGTGTGTGCCCAACTTGTGATAATACACTGAGCTGGTCACCTGCTCTCTTTTCTCTCCCGCCCCCTCACCCCAGCTGCGCCATGCGGCATACAAGATCTTAGTTTCCCCGACCAGGGATGGAACCCATGCCCACTGCAGTGGAAGCGCGGAGCCTTAACCACTGGACCGCCAGGGAAGTCCCTGGACACCTACTTTCTTTTTGCACATTATAGTTCAATAAAATCTTTTAAAAATATAATTCATAAAAGTTAAAATATACGGTTCTGAGGTGTTTACCTTTGCAATTATTAGTAAACGCAATTTTCACAGCAATTTGTTAAAAAAGCAAGAGAGGTGTTTAACATACCAAAAAGAACAAAGTATTTTTAAAAATGTTTGCAGTCCCCATATGGAATAAAATACTAATTAGTAACTACTCTGATGTGAGTAATTTAGCACAACAGAAGATAAAAACACTTCATATGATGACTAGTTACTATGTTTTTCTGAAAGTAATAAAGCTCCATTAATTTTAATTATATTTTAGGAATCAGATTTCCCATTAAATCAAGCTGGCCTCTCTCATTTGCCAGGCTTAAATTTTGATGCATTTGGGTATTTCTACACATCATTAACATGGTGAATGGAACCAACTTTGGTAAAATTCAGACAAATTAGTCTGTCTATGCATTTCTGACATTAAGTCATATTAATATTTTTCTCCTGATTTACTCTCTTTTCTAAATCTTTGGGTATCTTTGTGTGTATACCATTTATATGTGGGAAACTGTTAACATTTAAAATGTCATCTTCAGATCACACATGAAGTTACTTGTTCTTTGTTAACGTTACAGAAGACAGAACACTGAACTGAAAAGCCAAAGGGTGTGCTCTGCCATGAAGCATCTGGGTGATTTTGGGTGAATCACTTCACCACATCAGGCTTCGTGATCCCACGTGTAGCATAAGGAAATGAAACTTTTACCCGCCAGTGTTCAAGGAACCTACATTCTGGTTTAGCCTTTTGATATTTGCTAGCAAGGATTTACTAATAGACATTGCAATTATTCTTCCCCTGTTCCACTCGACCCTATCTTGAGTGACAGGACCAAACCTTCCTGCTTGCTTGTACTACTCTCAACTCAAGCCAAGTGACTCGGTCTTTCTCCAGGCTGAGCTCCTAAGGGATTCTCCCAAGCAATGAAACCAACAAGTGCAGTGTCTAAGACAATGCAGATCAACTACATTATTTGAAAACCCCACTGATTTGAGCAGAGAGAATAGGAGAGGCAGGTCTGCAGTACCTAGAAACCTCATTAAGTGTGCTGGCTTATATTCATCTTTTTGTACATAACTCAGATTTCCCAAACGACACCACTTCTCTGTCTCCCATACAAATCCTTGCCAAACTTGGTCCTAGACCTTACATCTAGATCAAAAAAAAAAAAAAAAAGAGAGGGAGAGAGACAACATCTATCCTCACTTCTCAACAAACACAAGTTAAATGTGATGTTTTTCCTTTAATCATGTTTCCATTAGCATGAGGATTGGGACCCACTGCCACTGTAACAAAACTGGAACATACACAGTTCACCCACCATCTGGTTAATAACTCCATTTAGTTTGACCTTTACTGTGTTTTTCACTGCCTTCATTCCTGTGGCCAAAAGAATGCAAACTATTCCACAGTTTTGCTTGTTTTTTTCTTCTCTCCCTCCTCCCAAAGGTCAGCCTAATCTCTAAAATTTATTTTAAATGTATAAAGTCATTCCTTTTATTTTTATAAGATATCATTTATGTTAGTCCCTTCTCTTATACAATAGCTTGCCCTTTTATTTATTTTTTTTTTATTTTTTATTTTTTTTTTTGGAGAGGATGCCATCCTGAGCCCTGCGGAGCTGGGCATCCAGGAAGGAGGTAACCCTCAGGCTGAGGCTCTTCCAGTCCCGACCTGCTCCCACGCAGCCTCGGGACAGTCACTGGGCGGGCACCGCCTGCGGGTTCCCCTGAGGCTCACCTGCGCACATACCCACTACTGAATTAGATCAGCTTGCCCTTTTAAATCTCCCTTATTACCTCCCATTCTACTTCCCACTCAGCATTCTCATATTAAAGTTTTTATTCCTCTCTTTTTAAAAGTCTGTATTTTACAGCCTAATGATCTATCAGTAGTCCAGTGCAGGAATTATCTAATTTATGGTAATTGAGGTATAACATATTTTACAGACACTATTAGATCATAAGCTATAGTTTATGCATTACAATTACATTTAACAGGTTGTGAATTCTCTTATTCTTTACAGTATCAACATGAAACCAGAACTTCTTCTAAACTCGTTCTAATTGACTTTAATCATTCTATCCCTTTTTAATGTCAAATTTTCACTTCTTGGCAAATTGCAGCCCTCTTTCTATGCTGACCACTTTGTCTTCTCTAGATGAATCCTAGCTTTCTCACGATAATAAGATATTCTAAGCTTATCTTTATTTTTTCTGCCCCAAATGAGAAATTCTTCCTTTTAGTGGAATATAATGCTGGGTTCAAAAATAGGGGAAACTAGAGTGCACAGCAGAATGTTGCATTTAATGACCTCAGTAGCCAGGATGGCACCAGAGATTACTTAGGTCACTTTACTGAAAAACGAAGAGTTCCCTTGTCAGAAAGTCAGGAGTTCATATTGATTTTTCCAACTTAGTTCTACCTTTGCTTATCTTTAGACTCTACTCTGAGGGCTTATTATGTCACTATTTTTTTCTCTGTTGAGGGATGTCTTTTAGAGTTATCCACTCTTAAAGATGCCATGCTATATACTGTGTATATGATTAAAATTATCGTGACTTTCCCCCATCCCATGTAAGACTTTAAATCTCCTTTCATGAGTAGTTCCTCCTTTCACGAGTATTTCTTTTTGTTCATTTGGATCAGTGGCCAAACCATTCTGAAGTTGGCTCGAAACTGTACAGGTGTAGATAGGCTACTGTGCCAGCTTCACCTGAGCCCAGCCTCTCTAAAAAGACAAAGAAATCCAAACTAGTCCCAGAGGAACACGAAAATATTAAAGGCATACAGCACTTAGACCAACAAGTTAAACCCATGCACTCAGTGGAAAATAACAACAAATAATTGAGTTTCAAGGTTTTTGCATAAAATCTTCCAGTTTTCACTCCCAAGAACCAAAATACATGCTTGAAACCCCATATTTGAGATCTACTATTTTAATCTACTTTCTAATTTCCTTTCCCTTTATCAATGTTCATTCGGGGCACAAGAATTCTAGTGAACTCTGATTTTTACAGAAAACCTCAGTTACATATTTAACACTCCAAGTCCTCCCAACCCAGACAAAAGGTATCTGAAAAAAATCCACATTAATCCTGAGAATTATCAAATAAATATGCTAACTACTACAATCTGTAAATGCCTATTTTCCTGATTAGAAAGTTGACATATTAGCCATCCGAAATACTTTTATAATGAGTATGTTGTGTCCCACAAGTTTTAGCTCATAAAATACAAAAGCACAAATAATTATAACACATTTCAGCTCCCCGATAGCTCCCAATTCCATTGTCGCATTTCCAGATTGCTTTAGTCTCCATAAAACAAATGCTGAGCGTTGAGAAAACTACATCTAAAGGAAAGCTAATTGATTGCCCAGCTCTGAGTTCCTAGGTTTCCTTCAGTCGGAGATGATAATGAGTATTAGAACCTGTGAGAAAATGCAGAAAATCTACATTATTTATTACTTACAACAATTGACCAAAGTAAGTTGGAGAATTAGCAGATCTGTAGTATCTGTCCTATGTACACCGGTTCCCGTAAATCCTTTAATCTATGATCCAAATTATATCCCTCATCAATTTTTTTGTCACATTAACCCCTTCCAAATGTCTCTGAAGACTTACACACCCGAGTGAAATTAGCTAAACATGTGTGTTCCTGCCTCTCGTTAACCTTTACTTCATCTGTATATGATTGTTTATAATTCTATCCCCATCTGATGTGATCCCACCCTTGACTAATCATTGTTACGTGAACTAGTCTATTTGAGAGCTAGGCTATACAGAGGAAGGGAGGAGAGAAAGGCAATACTTCTTTTTTCATGGACCCAAGTTTCAGCTCCATAACTATTGTAACAGTAAGGACATTATAAGAAATCCCAAATCTAAAATTCAAAACCCCTTAGGTCCGGGGCTTCCCTGGTGGCGCAGTGGTTAAGAATCCGCCTGCCAATGCAGGGGACACGGGTTCGAGCCCTGGGAGATCCCACGTGTCGGGGAGCAACTAGGCCCGTGCGCCACAACTACTAAGCCTGCGCTCTAGAACCCGCGAGTCACAACTACAGAAGCCCACGCACCTAGAGCCCATGCTCCGCAACAAGAGAAGACACCGCAATGAGAAGCCTGCGCACCGCAACAAAGAGTATCCCCCGTTCGCTGCAACCAGAGAAAGCCCGCATGCAGCAATGAAGACCCAACGCAGCCAAAAATTAATTAATTAATTAAAAAAAAAAAACCCTTAGGTCCAAAATTCTTGGAAAAAATATAATCAGGGGCTTCCCTGGTGGCGCAGTGGTTGAGAATCAGCCTGCTAATGCAGGGGACACGGGTTCGAGCCCTGGTCTGGGAGGATCCCACATGCCGCGGAGCAGCTAGGCCAGTAAGCCACAATTACTGAGCCTGCACGTCTGGAGCCCGTGCTCCGCAACAAGAGAGGCCGCGATAGTGAGAGGCCCGCGCACCACGATGAAGAGTGGCCCCCGCTCACCACAACTAGAGAAAGTCCTCGCACAGAAACGAAGACCCAACACAGCAAAAATAAATTAGTTACTGAACTCCTACCCCCAACATCTAAAAAAAAAAAAAAAATCCTACCATTCTACAAATTGTTATAAAATATATATATATATATATATATATAAATCAGGATTCCCTGGGTAAGATAATGTTTTTTTTAATGATTAACTAATTCATTAATTAATCTTGACTGTGGTAATGCATAAAGTAACCCATGTACTCCACAGTTTCCTGTGGACTAATACCTCACACATTCTGTCTTACCTGAAACATTTCTTAGGTATACCAATAATAATAATAAAACAAGAATTGTCTCAGAAAATTAGACAATGTACAGAGATATTACTAATTAATAGCCTCAAAGAACAGTTATTTTGTTGATTTCATTGAGTCGTTAAATTTGGTTGGTTGAGGTTTACTTCTCACTTCAGTCTAAACCTGAAATTTATAGACATGATCTGAATTTTTTTTCCTACGTTGTTTAAACTTTGGCTGAAAGAGTTTATATTTCTGCCAGCTGACAAAATTACATAGTGCCCATTCATCTTCATTATTGCCTTTGTTTAAGACGATAAATTCTATACCACTTCTGCTGTTCCCCATGTCACAGCTTCTTTGAAGTAATCAGTATTTGGTAACACTACTTAATTCACCTTTTTTTTGTTTAATAGCTTTACTGACATTATAATTCAATTATAAACTTCACCCTTTTAAAGTATACAATTCAGTGGCTTTTCCTATATTCACAGAGTTATATAAACATGTCCACTATTGAATTTAAGAACATTTTCATCACCCCCAAAATGAAGCCCTGTCCACACTAGCAGTCAACGCCCCCCCCCCCCACCTCTACTTTCTGTCTCTGTAGATTTGCCTACTCTGGATATTTAATATAAAAGAATTCAGAACATGTGGTCTTTTGTGACTGGCTTCTTTCACCTAGAAAAATGTTTTCAAGGTTTGTCCATGTAGCATTTATCAGTACTTCATTCCTTTTTAGGGCCTAATAATATTCTATATTATGGATATAACACATTTTGTTTATCCATTCATCAGCTGATGAACATTTTGGCTGTTTTCTTTTTCGGCTATTATGAATAATGCTGCTATGAGCATGCGTGAACATATTTTTGTGCGGTCATATATTTTCATTTCTGTTGAGTATATACCTAGTAGGGGAATTGCTGAGCCATATGGTGACTATATTTAACATTTTCAGGAACTGTCAAATTTTCCAAAGGGGCTGCACCATTTTACATTTCCACCAGCAATGTTCCAATACTTGGTTCATCTTTAATTACCATATTAAAACGAATTATTGTCTCATTCATCAATGTTGATTTCATTAAAATCAAAATATTGCTTAGTTTTTACTTCGGTGCTTTTATTTCTTCCATGCCCTTTTCACATTTTTATAGCATGAAAATAAACCCCAGATTTTAATGCATAAAGCTGAACATGCGCATCCAGACTTTTTGGTACCTCCTCACTTTCACAATCTGTCCTCAGCCCCAGCAAGCTTTCAACCCTCCTTTTTCCATCTCATTACTATCGCTCTCTTAAAGTAGTAAAGAACTATGAGGCTTATGATTCTTAGCCATGTCAGGCTTTTAGAACCTGCATAGATTATGAGACAGAAACACTGAATGTTTCAGTTAGTGATGAATTTCAAATCACTGGGACTACAAACAGGGAACCATAGTTTAAATTATATTCTGTCAATATGTCTTGTTTATGGATGCTTATGTTCACATTTAACATGAGGTCTCAGAACCTGGATCTCAGTAACAATTGTTCCCACTGTTTAAAAGCAGCTTGTTTCTTACTATTGTAAAAAGAAGGCTACTCAAAGCTATAACTGCTGCTTGTTCGGTTTCCTTCGTTTCCCTTTTAATACTGAAGGTGGGCACGCTCAAAGGCAGATATTCATTTTATAGTTTGACATTCCTGTTCACTTTTAACCCAACAGCCGTTATGAGTGAGGGTATCGGTGGCACAGTTTTAACCACATAAATTGGATTAGTGCCGTTCTTTGTTCACTCTGCCTAGGCTGCATAATCTGGACTGTTTTTCTGGTGCTTAGTATTTGTGGAAAAGAGGCTAAACAGCATAATATTTTTTTTTACCCTTTGAGCCAGTTGAGCCACAAATATTTTTGATTGTGAACAAATACTTTAGCTTTCTATCCAGATTTTCAGATCGACCCCCTCACTTCTAGCGTTGCTAATCAACATCTGGGCCAACAGAGAAACTGTGCTTCATGCATACAAACGAAATCACATTCATTTGCCTACAGAGAATATAACTATGTTGATGCCATGGAAATACACCGTATATTAAGCAGGTCCCTTTGCACCTGTTTGGTGATCAGCCCAATTTAATCCAGGCTCTTCAATAAATATTCATGAAGTTGAGTGGGCAAAATTTTTCAAATCCTTGGCAGCCTCGAGAAAGGACTCCTCAAAGAATATTATGAAAAGTTAACACATTTAGAGCATCCTAACTGTGTATGTGCTTACTGTCCACACTGTCGAGAAAAGACAAGCATAATTACTTTACCATCAATTGCAAATAGACTCTTAAAAAGAACAGAGAAATTAAAATGTGAATTCGGTGGATAAAGGAAGAAGGCTATTAAGAACACAAGATGTTTATGTTTTCCCCGCTCACGCTGGGCACTCAACTCTGGCTACACATTGCAATCACCTGAGGGACTTTTCAAAAATACCATGACTATGAGTGTATATTATGCTTCAATAAACCATTAAGAAAACATAACCAAGGCATGGGTTACATCCCCAATCAACTGAAACCTAAGAAAACCTAGTAACTGGATCACAGGGGTGGGGATCGCAGTGCTTGTCCAACTGTGATGTGCACATGAAACCCCTGGGGACCGTGAAGTGTAGAGTCTGATCGAGTAATTCTGAAGCATAGCCCAAGATTCCAGATTACCAACAGACATAACTGTAATTTCTAGTGTTTCACCACCCATGCTTTGAGACACAAGGCTCTAGTCCAGCGGCTCCCAAACTTGAACGTGTGTCAGAGGTCCCCAGAGGGCTTGTTAAAACAGAGGGCTGTGTCCCACACCCTAGAGTTCCTGGTTCATCAGATCTGGGATAGGGCCTAGGAATGTGCATTCCCAGGCAGTGCTGACGAGCCCAGTTTGGGAGCACCCTTTGAGAACCACTGCTCTAGGCCATATCTGAACCTTACCATGTTCAAAGCTAAAAGTCACTAAGACACAAAAATAGCTCTCACAAAGTAAAGATACTCAAGTAGGTACCCTCTGAAATGCATTAGCTTGCTCAGCATAGATTTTTTTTCTTTTTTTTTTGCGGTACACGGGCCTCTCACTGCTGTGGCCTCTCCCGTTGCGGAGCACAGGCTCCGGACGCGCAGGCTCAGCGGCCATGGCTCACGGGCCCAGCCGCTCCGCGGCAAGTGGGATCCTACCGGACCGGGAAAACCCTCAGCATAGATTTTGAACAGGCTGAGTTATCTGATTTCCCAAAGACACAGAACGAAAGCTTCAATTTGAAGCAAAGTTAATATCCTGCTGGAAACAGTGTTACAGTTGTCAAATGAGTAGTGAGGGAGGAGCAGAAATATTAAAAAGCAGGTGTCAGGGCTTAATGTGATCACTTCACTATATATACAAATATCAAATCACTGTGTTGTATACCTGAAACAAATATAATGTTACGTGTTAATTATATCTCAATTTGAAAAAAGTATGAGCATTATAAGGTCTCTGATACATAATGACAGTGTTTTTCCACAAAGCTGTTACTAATTCACCATCTCACTAGCAATATGAGTGCTATCTTATTTTATCCCCATCAGTGTGTCAGCACTATTACTAAACTTTAACATTTGTCAATATTACAGGAGAAAAAAAATTAAAATTTTTCCTTTGCTTATTAGCAGGTTGAACAATTTAATATATTTATTATTCATCTGTATTTCTTTGGGGAATTACTGCTCTATAGGTTTTGTAATTTTTCACACTGGACACTGAAAACTGAAGATTTTAAAATTATTTTCAAGGGACCATTTTCAGATAAGATATGCTTTGCGATAACAGTGAGATTGGTTTACCATACCACTACTTTCCTCTGCACACAGGAAGTTTTATTTTCTTCATTTCACTTAGATTGGGGTGATATGACTGCTAGGTCATCAACTGTAACATGAGCAGAAGTCATGCATCACTTCTCATCTGAGGCCGTTAAAAGTGTTGTGAATTCTCGGGCTTCCCTGGTGGCGCAGTGGTTGAGAGTCCGCCTGCCGATGCAGGGGACACGGGTTCGTGCCCCGGTCCGGGAAGATCCCACATGCCGCGGAGCGGCTGGGCCCGTGAGCCATGGCCGCTGAGCCTGCGCGTCGGGAGCCTGTGCTCCGCAACGGTAGAGGCCACAACAGTGAGAGGCCCGCATACCACAAAAAAATAAAAAAAATAAAAAAAATAAAAAAGATAATTTAAAAATAAGTGTAAATAAATAAAGTTCTAATAAGTTCTTCCCACACCCCAGGAGATGGTTTTATATGCCTCCTATGTCCACAGACGCCACTTTGAAGAGTACTATATAAGCTACCATGCAGGCTGTGGAAGCCTAACAAAAATCCTCTCTCTCTCTCTCTCTCTCTCTCTCTCTCTCTCATCCATATAGCAAGAAGGGAAGAACTCTTAAGGTGGCAAAACTGCAATAAGCAAACCGGAAGTTGCAATGCAGAGGCCTAAATAATCAATATGGAAGCCGTCCCAGACAGCCTTCTTAGGTGAAAAGCTACAGAGAAAAGGCAACTGACCTGCAAAGGACTGTGATGTGAGTAAAAATAAACATTATACATGGAGACCTTACATAACCTAAGAAATATATCGGAGCACAGCCTAGCTAATAAAGGAGACTAGTCCTGAATCATTGGTTCCAAACTGGGGGGTGGATTTTGCACACCACACGGGCTATTGGCATTGTCATCTTTATTTGTGACAACTGGGGGGCTCTACTCCTGGCATCTGGTTGGGAGAGACTAGGGATGCTACTAAGGCATCCTACAATGTACAGAATAGGCCCTACAACCACGGTTTATCCCACTGAAAATGCTGATAGTACTAAGGTCAGGGCCTGCCCTAATTCTATCATATCTGCAGGTAATAACTTCCCGGTTTATCTTTGGCTCTTAAGTTCTCTTTGCAGTAGGTTTTTGAAGTATATAAAACTTTTCCCATACTGTGTGTGTGCGTGTGTGTGTGTGTTTATCCCCACTGAAGGAACAATATATGGTCATAATAGATTACTTGGGAAATAGAGGACATCCTAGCTAATGAGCCAGCATAAGAATAAGGTGAAAAAAAGTGACCTTTATGCCCAAAGGGAAACAGAGCAAGGAATATTCTTCCTCAGGAGCTGAACTAGAAAACAGTTTCAAATGTATGACATGAATTTCAGACTGAAGAAAAGCCACTTAGGGACAATGCCGCTCTGGCTAAGAAAATGAGGGCTGTATGGTAGGAAATAAGTAAAGGAAGACCCAGAAAACACCATCAGTACCTCTGAACTCGGAACAGTTGCAGGGGGAAAGGGGAGGACTCTGTTACAGCACTTTTTTGCTCTGAGGACAATTTCATTCAGAGCTTATTCTAGCGGGAGAGACTCACCAAATAGAAAACATTCTGGCAGTGCTCTGACAGAGACCCATCTCCTTACCAGGCACTTAGCATCATTCTGATGTAGAGAAGCACGTCCTGGAATTAGGAGGTTGCCCTGACCTAGAAGGGCAAGTATGGGAGGTAAGTGTGAGTTACAGGAGAGAGAGGAATCCCTCTCCAGAGAACCACTTTTACCTTGGTGTTCGCAAAGCACACAGTAACTGAGAAAAGCATGTAGCACTTGCAAATTGAAAGCATATATGCTGTGTTCTGGATATCTAGTGCTGAGTAAGAAATGGCAGCAAATTTTTTGGGTTGAAAACATTTATTCTGCTCATGAATTTTCCATCTGGGCAGGGCTCACTTGAGAGAGCCTGTCTCTGCTCCACACAGATCAGCCTGAAGCAGGAGATAAATGGGATCCAGGCTGAGCCGCTGGAATTTGTCTCCTGAGGATAGACATGTCAAGATAAAGATAATGGCAGGAGCAGAGAGGAGCTGAGCCCTGCTTAGGTAAAAAGATAAGAAGGCTACATATTTCTCATTCTTGAGGTCAAGGAGACCTCCCAAACTACACATGCACAGAAAGTTCCTCAGGGGTCACAGAAAGGAGAGGGCGCTAGCCCATAATATAGCCTGCCAACCTCCCAGAGACCCTCGCGCTGGAATCCATCCTGGCTAACAGATGAACACGCGCATCTGGGAGGGCCCTGAGTCAGACAAGATATGGACATGGAGCCAGACAAGCAAGATGATTGGCCAGAAGGAACCCAGAAAACTGTCCCCAAAGGCACACAACTCCCTCTGAGCCCGCCTGTGTGTCTTTCCGCACGTACTCTGCTCCTAATAAATGCTCTATCTGCTTTACAAATTTCTGTCTCTTTGCTGAAGTTCTTTTTCCAAAGAAGACAAGAGCCAGGGCCCTGCTTCTAGGCGCTAGTCCCTGGTGGTCTAGTGGCTAGGATTCGGTGCTCTTAACTGCCACGGTCTGGCTTTGATTCCTGGTCAGGGAACTGAGATCCTGCTTCAAGCTGCCGCACAAAGCTGCCGCGCACTGCAGCCACCCCAGATCAAGCCGGAGCGGCTCCAAGGCTGGGAGCTGGAAGCATCTGAAGGCTTGCTCACTACCACATCTAGTGGCTGATGCCAGGAATACACAAACAGCTGGGACTGCAACAGCGGTCTGCTCCTGTCAGCCCCGTGTGACCTCTGGGATCTGTTCAGCTTTTACAGCTTTCTGGTTGATTTTTATCAGCTTCACGGAATTTCTCCCCCCACACAGTTTAGTTCTCCGGAAGAGACTCCAGGGGACTCCTGTGCAGGTTTCTTATGGTATATCTGTGATTATTTCCATGTAGCAAAAAAAACAATACAGAAAGAGGAGAAGAGATGTAAAATTTTTCATCGTAACCAAGCTGCCATTCCCATGTTAATACAGGAAAAAGACGATTTCAGTATTTGATATTCAAAGTTACCGAGGGTAACTGCCACAGATTCCTTGCCTGAAAAGAAAATCATATGTATAACTGACATTCCACAAATAAAGAATACAATAATTCAAACATGAAGCTGAATTCAGTGATAACTATTGAGAATTTTGTATAAAGGAATGAAGAATGGAATCTTAAAATCAAAAGGTCACACCACCAAAACTCTGAAGTGGTTCTAATGCAAAGGTTCATAAGCTTTCAAATGTAAATAAAGAATTCTTCAGGCATCCAGCAGAAAAATCAAGTCACCTATCAAGGGGGAAATACAGACTTTCCTCAGATTCTCCACAGAAGCAGTCAGTGCCGGAGGGCAATGGAACACCATCTCCTAGTTCTGAGGATCAAGCCTAGGATATCTAGACACATTGTTATTTAAGAAGATCAGCAACAGAGAGAAATTTTTAAACATCAAAAAGTAAATTCCTAAAGACATTTTTTGAAAAACAACTCTACAAAAAAGTTCAGGAAACCAAGAGATAAAAAGGACTGATGGGGAACACTGAAACTAAATATAGAAGCTTAAATGATCAGAGCAATTACTAAACACACTCTCTCTCTGTCACCTTCTCTCTCTCTTTCACACACACACACACAAATACAAGTATATATACATATATGTAAACACACACACATATATACATACACATATGTGTATATATGCATTAAATATAAAGCACTGTGACTTCTCAACTTGGAGGTTAATACATGTGAAAGATAAGTCATATTAAGGTTAAAGTTACCCTTAAAAACCCTAATAGAGGGCTTCCCTGGTGGCGCAGTGGTTGAGAGTCCGCCTGCCGATGCAGGGGACACGGGTTCGTGCCCCGGTCCGGGAAGATCCCACATGCCGCACAGAGCGGCTGGGCCCGTGAGCCACGGCCACTGAGCCTGCGCGTCCAGAGCCTGTGCTCCACAACGGGAGAGGCCACAACAGTGAGAGGCCCACGTACCGCAAAAAAAAAAAAAAAAACCCTAATAGAGTTCAACATACATGGTTTTGTGCCTACAACCTAATATGTTAAATATTCTAAATACTAACACTTACTTGAAAACTACTCCCTAGACACATGGAAGGAACAAAAGGAAATCTATATGCAGATAACTGGGTATTCAAACAATTCTGCCTTTAAGCTAGTTATCAAATATTACTGTGAATGAGCGATTGGGAGAGAATTCAAAACTATTTCTGTTCTCCTGCAGTGTTGATTCCACTGTCTTAATATTGTGCATTGATTCACTATGCAGCTCTCTGGGAATTCAAAACAATAAAATCCAGGGGTGAATGGAAAAGGGATTGAGAATTCTGAAGAGTTCCTTCTTGCCTACAGAATTTACTTCAATTTGTTTAAATATCCAGCATCTGTAAACATAATAAATATTAATAAATTTGCTTGTGATTATAAAGATTAAAGGTTAGCTTGTAAAATCAGTGTGTAACTTAAAGATTCTACTGTAAATCTTTGCAAAGTAAAACATAAATGCACTACAAAAATCAAAAGGTGGGGGACTTCCTTGGTGGCGCAATGGTTAAGAATCCGCCTGCCAATGAAAGGGACACAGGTTGGAGCCCTGGTCCGGGAAGATCCCACATGCCGTGGAGCAACTAAGCCCGTGCGCCACAACTACTGAGCCTGCACTCTAGAACCCATGACCCACAACTACCGAGCCCATGTGCCACAACTACCAAAGCCCACACACCTAAAGCCCATGCTCCACAACAAGAGAAGCCACCGCAGTAAGAAGCCTGGGCACCGCAACAAAGAGTAGCCCCTGCTCAATGCAACTAGAGAAAGCCTATGCACAGCAATGAAGACCCAACACGACCATAAATAAATAAATAAAGAAATTTAAATATATATATATATATATATATATATATCTCAAAAGGTGGAATACATTTTAAGAATGTTAACTACATTATCTTTAATAAAAGACAGTAAAACTAATACCACATAAAAATGAAACTTAGCTTGTAAAAAGGGCATAATGGAAGCTAATTATTTGCTGTATACAGCCTTTTGTCTAGGTCTTAAATGGATATTTTAGGAACTGGTGCATCTTGTCTTGAAGTATACAAATAATAACTTCAGTTTCACTTCATTTTCCTTGTCTTTAATTAAATGAATCAAATCAAATTTAATAGTTTTATTTAAATTAGCATATATAATATGATCCAGTTTTTATAAAATTATTTCTCTATCCACTTTTCTATCTGTATGTATACAGTTGTCCCTCAGTATCCACAGGGGATGAGTTCCGGGACCCCTCCACAGATACCAAAACCTGTGGATGCTCAAGCCCCTCGTATAAAACGTTGCAGCATTTGCATATGTATGCAAATATACACAATCCTCCCATATAATGTAAATCTCTCCAGATTACTTATAATACCCAATACAATGTAAATGCTACGTAAATAGTTGCCAGTGTGTGGCAAATTCAAGTACTGTTTCTTTGGAACTTTCTTGAATTAAAAAAAAAATTTCCATCTGCAGTTGGTTGAATCTGCAGATGTGGAAGCCATGGACATGGAGGGCTAACCTAATATAAGAGATGTCTGTAACGATTGCCAAAATATTAACACTGATGAATTCTGGTGACAATTTAAGTTGATGCAGATTTATAGATTATTATTTCCTATATTGCTTGAATTGTTAATGTACATATTTCATTTGATAACAAAGTCAGATCTCAAAAAAAAAAAATCAAATCTCTCAGAGCAAATGAGAGAAATGCCACCATCCTGTATTTTCCATTGTCTTCACCCTCCACTTCCATGCCAACTGCTACTCTTGGGTGTCAAAAAGAAAAGCCTCTCTTCTCCTTTAGAAAAAAAAATCTCTCCTCCATATAAACGCCATCTAATAGATACCCAAAGAGATCTAGTTCAGGACTAGCCATGACGTTACAAAAATGTTATGCCCACAAGACAGATCTGTTTAGATCTGTCTTCATAGAACATGTTAGATATTTTGAATTTTATAATGCACGGATAAAAAGCTTAAAAGCTGATATTTGCCATTTACCCACACCTGGTTATATCAGTTCTGATATAATTCAGTGTGTTGGTGTGTTTGATTGCAGGTTAATACAGTGTATGCAAAAATGACCAGCTAATTATTCCCCAAAGTTACATAGCTTTTACTCCGTCGTCTGCAACCAATAACATGGATGCTTTTTAATGATGACGGTTTATACTTTTTAAGCTTCATTTCTCTTCTTGGCCTTGTCATTTTGAGGATCATTAGGAACACACTTTAGTGGTGTTTACTACACTATGTGTTAAGGACTGAATGTCTGTGCCCTCCCCCCAAATTTGTATGTTAAAACCTAACCCCCAATGTAACGGTATTAAGAGGTGGAGTATTTGGGAGATGATTAGGTCATGAGGTGGAGTCTTCATGAATGGGATTAGTGCCCTTATAAAAGAGACCCAGAGAGTTCTCTCACTCTCTCCACCATTTGAGGATGCAGCAAGAGGAAGCTCATCTACGAACCAGGAAGGGAGCCTTCACCAGACACCAAATGTGCTGGTGCCTTGATCTTGCACTTCCCAGCCTCCAGAACTGTGAGAAATAAATTCTGTTGTTTATAAGCCACCCAGTCTATGGTACTTTACTATATCAGCCCAAAGTGACTAAGACACTCCACACATCTTCAAGGAGAACCATTTCTTTTTATAATTAACTCAACTGTTTACTGTTCTCTCTGGATTCTCCCGTTTTAGTCTTCAAAACCTGGCTTTATCTTTGGAACATAATAGTAACATGGTCAGAAACATTTAATATATTCAAGAGTAGAGCTGGTCTCTTCGTTTAAAGAGTGTCCTTAGAGAATACATTTAAAAAAAATACATTACCCCTTAAGTACAACTGAAACCCTTTTTTTTTCATAATTCACATTTTACTGGACCCAGAGGTGCAAATTTCCTTGTCGGCACTTGTGATGGTTGGTGAATGCTGAACAACAAGGTAACTGGCTCAGCGAATCCCTGCAGTAATAACTAACAAAGTCACTATAGACCTTATTGTTGGCTTTTCATGGTGACCCTAAGGTTTCTATATGTTGTATGTGTAGCTCACCACAAGCTCACTGTGCTGGGGCTTGTTGGGGAAAAAAGTTATGAACATACAGCACACACAGAGGACATACATGCATGTAGACTGTCGAGAATTTGGTGGTAAGAGTTATATTAGACAGACCACATCCAGGATGATATGTCCAGCTCTGAATTCTACAGTTTACCAGGAATATTGAACTATAGAAAGTCTATTCGCATCATTCTGGAAGGTGACCAAAACTAGGGAGATCTAGAAACCATGCCAGGAAAGGAAAGATGACGGATATGGAATGACCACCCCCACCCCGCCAAGTAAGAAGAGCCAAGGGAAAACCATGGGAAGCTGGCACATGGGGTACTTTATAGGAAGAATTAGAACCAATATGTGAATATTTTAGAAAGCAGACTTCAAATTAGTAGAGAAAAAACTATTAAGACTAATATGCGAATTAAGTTGCATATAAAGAAATGAAATTCCCATCATTGGGATGCTTTGAAAGGAAGCTGAAATGACCTGCTAAGCTCTCAGAAATGTAGCTGAAATGAAGGATGCCTCAAGTGAACAGGCGTGGCCCCCTAATTATTTTGTAAACCTAGGAATTTTACCACTCTTTTAAGAGAGAAAGAGAACTCCAGTTTTCAAAAGCATAATAAAGAGTCAGCTTTCAGGAAAGTGTCCAATTATGAACAGGGATTGTGAAACTGGAATCCAGATCATATAACTGCACGTATGTGCCACTTATCTGTGTGTGTTTAACTGAACCAAATTGTGTGTGTGTGTTAGTAACATATTAAAACATTTAACATCACAGTCATAGGGATACAAAGAGGAATTATTACTATACCTCCCTGTATCTTAATATTACATAACTCAATCTTAGCTGATATAGCTTTTTGAGATTTCATTAAATCCGGTCTTCCTGAGTGAAATATCTTCTGGATTTATCTCACAAGTACAAGGCACTTACATTTAAGACAGTCTACTAACAGATCATTTAGATTATGCAAAGCCAGACCCAGGAGTCCACTGCATGTAAGATGGACAAGGGCAGGCATTTTTGCCTGTTCCCTGATCTCTAGTGCCTAGAACACAGACTTTCACATGGTCGGTGCTAAATTAATATTCACTAAATGAATGAACGGATGGAGGCTGAGGCAAAATGAAACAAATATTTTTAGGTCCTCTCCTGGCTTCCTCAAGAGAAGGAGAGAATGGTCTTGACTTAAGGAGATAAGAAACCGCTCCTGAAGAAGGCAGGAGGATAGGGTATGGTCAGCAGAGAGAACTACTCTTAGACAGGAAAGAGGAAACGGCCCTTAGATAGAGGACTACTCTATCTAAGAGTATGGCAGCTGCAGAGGGCAAGACGACAAGACGGGATGCGCTTTCATTCAAAGCTCCAACAGCTCTTTGAATAAACCTAGGACTTAACGTGATAACTGAACTACAGAGGCATTTTAAAACTACTGCTAAAAGTCAATGGATTTCAAACAGTGTCTGGCAGTATAAGTTTATTTAAAAATAAAAAAAAAATATATATATATATATATATATGTATGTATGTATTAGCAAAATCCAGAGAAGAAACTGTCTGCCCTGAAGGATTCTCTTGGAATTTTTTTTCCTTCTAAAAAGAAAAATTGGATGTTTAGTCAGCAGAGTTAGGGCATTTATAACAATGTCCTTTCTCTAACCATTGATTTGTTTTCATTAGGTAAGTAGTTAGTTTTCTAAAGCTTTTTTCTCCGCTTTTGCTCTTGGCCTCAACAAAATTGGTGGTTCTGGCACTGTCATTAATTCTGTAGTTGCAAAATTCCCTTAGGGAAACACAGTAACTTCAGTTTATTGAAAATACTAAGGGAAGGATAGTTTATTAGGTATTCGGATGATTGGATGTTGAGAAACATATCATTTATCATTTAAAGTGTCTCTGGTGCAAGGGCACTGTTAAGTGTGTGCATATAAAACAGAGCATCTGGATTAAAACAGAAATGGCAATGAGATTTGCTAGCTTCATTATACAAGACAACCAGATATTTGGGGACACATGTCTGAGTAAGTTTTTCATATTTTATCAGCATGTTTGCCAACCTACAGAAAGAGCGTAGGTGCTCCCATCCAATCCTAGAAGCTTAACATTTTGTCTTCCATCTTATATTTTGGTAACAATTGGGGATGATTGGGGGAAATGTCCCATGTCACAACTGTATGAGATTAAATCAGTAACTGACACAAACATGTCTAAACTGCCAAATCATAAGTAATAGCTCAGCCACAATGAGGACCAAATTAGATCAGTCAATACCTAGGCAATTTATCATAAATATCACCTAAAATATCAAGTCCAAGAATTAGATTTATCTAGAAATTAAGAGCTGGGAGGGATGTTGGGGATTAAATCTGATCCATCAGTTTTGTGGAAGATGAAATCAAAATGATGAGAGTAACACACATTCCCTGTTCTCAGGGAGCTATCAGCTTCATGAGAAAAGAATCCCTAAACAGGAAATTATAATATAGTGTAATGGAGGGCAAACAGGTATAAGCATGGAATATTAGAGGATTACATAGAAATGACATTATGTCTTGCTTTGGGGACTATGTGAGGATCAAAAATAACTTCCCTGAAGAGGTGACTCTGAAGCTAAATCAAGAAAGAGTTGTGCAGGTCACGTGGAGCAGAGCATTTCTGGAAGCGGGGATAGAAATCCCCAAAGGAAAGAAAAACCACATATGTTTTGGGAGATACAAGCAGTCTACTTGGATTGTCAGCAAACAGAAATAACGGTAAGATGGAGGATTCTGGGCATCAGGATAAAAAATAAAATTTCCATCTGCAGTATGTATGTGTATGTATGGGTGTGTCTATGTATGGATGTGTGAATCAAAAGGTCATGACATAATACTTAGCCAGACCATAAGCAATGCACTCTGTTTTCTATTCCTATTGCTTATGTTTCACCCAAAACATAAAGGTCATGAGACACCACGGTGTCATGAGTTACTGTTTGAAAGACACTCATGTAAAGGTTGAAGGGTGATAAGCAAAGGTCAGAACATAATAAGCTGTTTAGACATTATGGATTGGGGAATGGGGAGTCATGGAAGGCTTTTGAGCAGGGAAATGAAGTATTATTTGAATTTAGAAAGATCATTCTAAACTGTTCCAGAAAGGATTGGAAAGGTTATGGGAAAGAAGGTCAGTGTTAGGAGTTTCTTACACTACTATGTATAAAACAGATAACCAACAAGGACCTACCGTATAGCACAGGGAACTACTCTCACTATTTTGTAATAACCTATAAGGGAAAAGAATCTGAAAAAGAATTATATATATATATATATATACACACACACACACACACACACACACAAACATATGTATATAACTGAGTACATATATGTATATATTCAATATATATAACTGAATCGCTGTGCCATACACCTGAAACTTACACGATACTGTAAATCAACTATACTGCAATAAAATTGTTTTTTTAAATGTTAGGAGTATCTTGAGGTAATTTAAGCAATTGCTAATAGTAACAAAATCAAGATAGTTGTTTTGAGGATGAAGAAGAACAATTAAGAAGTTGTGGGCTCCCCTGGTGGCGCAGTGGTTGAGAGTCCGCCTGCCGATGCAGGGGACACAGGTTCGTGCCCCGGTCCGGGAGGATCCCACGTGCCGCGGGGCGGCTGGGCCCGTGAGCCGTGGCCGCTGAGCCTACGCTCCGCTACGGGAGAGGCCGCAACAGTGAGAGGCCCGCGTACGGCAAAAAAAAAAAAAAAAAAAAAAAAAAAAAAA
>NW_006771242.1:178373-186368 GCF_000442215.2 Lipotes vexillifer
AAAAAAAAAAAAAAAAAAAAAAAAAAAAAAAAAGAAGTTGTAATTAACATACATCTTTATTGTTCGGAAGAGGGGATAAATGAGAGAGGAAAGACAGGGTTCAATTCTGAGGAGTCTGTCTTAGGAAATATGTGGCTAGTAACACGATTCACAGAGGGGAAAATTAAGAGGAACAGGCACAAAGAACTGAGAATAATGATTCAGTTTGGGGCATTTGGGGAGTATTAGATGTGTGTTGAATATCCAAATAGAGACATCAAGCCAGAAGTTAAATATATGATTCTGAATAAAAATGAAAGTCATTGCTGGACAGATGTGGGAACTAGCAGCATACACAAAATAATTGAGGCCATCATTTAAAAAACCCATTTATGAACTGTAAATATTTATAATGATATTTTTCTGACCCTCAAAAATGCATAAAGCACCACTGTCATCTGTGTGTGGTACATTAGTATCATTGTTACATACAAATCAGGAACATGAGACTCAGTTTAAATAATGTGCACAAGCTGACATTGTGCTGCCGGAACTGAAGAATGAACCCGTTTTTTTATGCTGCATCTTTCAAATTTTCTCCGTCCTACCAGGATGCCCCTTGCCATCGTGCCACCTGCTTTACTTGAGGTCATTAGAATAAACAAACCTCTTCCTGTCCAAATGATACCTACTTCATCTGCATTTATAAGTCATTAATTATTAGGTTGTTTGCTTTTTGTGTGCAACAGTTTGAATTAATCATACTCTGTAATTCGTTGAACATGATCATCATTCATCCCTAGAAGACCAATCTCTTGTTCTGTGTATTGATGCTCTTTTATACCCAGTATGCTATTTCCATCTCCTACCATTGACTCATTTCCTAATATGTTAGATATTCATTCTTTTTCGTGTATTGTATTATATGCGTGCATGTTCACTTGTTTTTTTTCTCTTTTTTTGTTTGTTTGTTTTTTTCTTTTTCTTTTTTCTTGTTTTCTCTTTTTGTTTTAACTTAGCACTATCGTTTTTAAGAGCTATTGATCATTTTGTAGCCATGGGTCTAGTTGGGTCTAACTGCTACATGTACCCCTGCATAGAATGCATCAACCACATTGTACTTATCACTTCCCTCTGAGGTCTGCATCTAGTTGCCTCCAACTTTTTTTTTTTACAGCTTGATAGAAATATAATTGACATATAACATTATGTAAGTTTAAGGTGTACAATGCGATGATCGGATACACATATCTATGGCAAAATGATTATCATGATAAGCAGTTATCTCCAACTTCCTGTTACCAAAAACAATCCTGTGACAAATTTCTATTTAAATATTTTCTTTATGGACTTGCATGAGAATTCTCTGAGCTATATATCCTGGATAGAGATGCAAGGACATATGGTATATAAACACTTAATTTCACTAAATGTTATCAGAGTTTTCTTCAGAATGGCACAAACTTTAGGAATTTTATTTAAGAAGCTCTTTCCACCCCTAAGTTCCCAAAATACTCTTCTATTTTTTCTTCTATTAACTGTATAGTTTTACCTCTCATATTTAGTGATTAATCCACCTGGACTATATATATTTATAATGTTTTACATAAAGTTTAAAATAAGCTAGTTTTAATGCCATCCACCAGCCAATCCATCAATCCATACTTGCTCCACTGATTTCCAGTCTCACTGTAATCACACATTAATTTCGCATATCAACATACTCGTCTTCTCTGAAGCATGACTCCCAAGCCTTAGAAAGCATCATCTACTAGGTTTATTATTCAGTTCAATCAACTTATCTCAATTTTTCATAATTTCACATTTTCCTTATTATGACCCCTCTTTGGAAACGGTGAAAACACCTGATTTTAAACAATAATAAATGATTCAATGCAGTTGTGTCACGCCTCCGTGAACCTTTGAATTTGGCAAAGGCCTCTAAAACTGGACAGATAAAACACATTCCTGAGAAACAACACGGGAAGGGAATATGAGCGCTGACACAGAGCTCTGGGCGACAATAACCCCAACTGTTCCACTGATTTAAGGGGTGATTTTCAGCCAACAACTTTCTTCCTGGGTAAAATCAATACTATAACTGCCACCTCCATATCTAGAAGAAGTTTCAGATTCAATGACTGATACTTATGGTAAAATAGCATGAGACATTTACTGGTATAAAATCTCATTATTTTCAACTGATGAATACAGACATTCTGAACAATTAGCGAAGATGTTTTATGACTCTTCCTTCCCCCTAAAACAAATCCCAGTAAAAATAAACACATAAATTTTTGTACATTATGTTACTCGATGTTTTCTTTTATAAAAGTCTACATCTCTCAAAAGAAGCTTTTAAAATTCTAATTTAACTAACAAGATGTCCCTGAGCTATGGATAAACTTTCAAAGCAGAGTTTTAAATATTATGCTATTAACGGATTCACTGACCTAAAACTCTTCTAGGCCAACAGGAAACATTGAACCTTCCTTTCCTTCTCCTCTCACCACCAGCCGCCCCAGCAGTTGCTAGTTCTCTTGAGTATCTCTGTTTGTAAACACTGGTATAACACTTGCAGAAGCCTATGCAAATTTATTCCAGATGAGGGCGGCCAATAGCTACTTTTAATGCTTCTGTTCTCTGTTATCATGCTGCCCACCTCAGCTCTAAGTAACAATTTGAACTTTACATTTGCCAAATGATGCTAGAAACATCTGTTGACCGATTTCCCCCAAAATAGCTCTGGGTGTCCAACCTTAGTCACCCCTCTTCCAAAAGGTCAGCCCATTTCCGCTTCCACTAATTGCCACATTCTCTCTCCCTGTCGGCATCATTTCAAGACAAATTATCCCTTCCTCTGCTCTCTTTATCATAATCCTTTGAGTAATTTTCATCCAGTTTTTGAATCTTTTAACGTGATTGATAGTATTCATCTGAAGAGGAATCTCATCTCCTCTTTTAAATATTTCTCAATACGTCAGTTTTAGGAAAGCAAATGTAAAAGATGACATGAGCTGATTAACTGCCCACTTCTGTGGGCAGTTCTTTACAAACATTTATGCATTATTTTTCTTAGAGAAATTCTATCACATGATAGTTAATTCAAAACCACTCTCATTTTCTGTTTCATATTCTTACTAGAACAGTCTTGAGTTAATATTTCCCCCAGCCAAACTTCAAATCTATCAAAATATTTATAAGTCATTATTAATATAATAAGAGTTATCTTCCTCTGAATGATTTTTTCTTAGCATCGTTCCTTTGGAAACATTAAGAGTTTTTCATTTCTATCCTTTTCATGGTGCATGTTTTGGTCTCCTGAAGCCTTAAGCACAGTTATGTCTGAAAGCTACAGCACTCTAAAATGCTGAAAACAGAGTAAGCCAAAAAACAGCAGAGGAAAGGCAAAAAAACAGATCTGCTTCTCAGCATCCCGAACAAATTCACTGATCTTCAGAAGGCATGGTATTGAGCAGATAAGGATTAAAGGGTTTGGGTTGCATTTGTTACAAGTAAAGACAGGGCCCTGGCTACTATAATTAGTGCCAACATCCAAAAGAAAAAAAGCAGCAAGTTATCTGAGAGACTGATTCAGCATTTTAGTTGTTATGTCTCCAGTAAGGGGGGAAAAAAAAAAGAAAGGAAATTAAGTCACTAACTCTTGCAGAAAAGGAACAAATGACTCCGATGATTATAAAGGGAATATTTAGGAAGGAGGGTCACAGGAACTCTGATGAAAACACTTGGAAGAAAGGAGAAGTGGAAAAAGAGAGGGGGAAAAATGGAAAAGGCAGAGTGTAACAGAGGGGGGGAAGAGGAGAACGAAGAGGAGGAAGAGAGAGCGGTGAAAAGAGAAACAATAATGCAGGGTTGAAAAGCGTATTCTCGGAACCGCTGAGCAAATCACACAGTCTTGCTCGCCAGACAAACTTCCGGCACAGGTCCGATGAGAAGAGTCTTAATTAAACATACTCAGTCACATTCTAAACATACATCATTGACCGTGTGTGTGTGTGTGTGTGTGTGTGTGTGTGTGTGTGTGTGTGTGTGTGAGAGAGAGAGAGAGAGAGAGAGAGAGAGAGAGAGAGGGAGGGAGGGAGGGAGGGAGAGGGAGGATGCGGGCGGGGGAGACGTCAAGACAGATGCAGCTCACAAATTCTATCATACAATTCCATTTCTCAAGAATTTAATCGGAGTGTAATATCTGAATGCTTAAGGGATTCATTTTATTAAAATAATAACTAGCACTATGACCTTGACACAATGCTTGATCTCTTTAAATTTCAATGTCTTCACCTATAAAATGGGGATTATTATGACATCTATCTTGGAATTTTTGTGAGGCTGAAATTAGCTAACATATGTAAGTAATTGAGAACAGGGCCTGACACACAGCGAGCGCTTTATCAGTGTCATTAGCTAGAATTAGCGGTAGAGTTAGTATAGTAATAGCAGCATTGAAAAAACTGTGGATGAACTGGGGCTTAGAACTGATTAATATTCTTCCCAGAGAATCGAGAGAATGATGTATACAAGAAGGATCCAAGAAGAGGAGTCAGGGGATAAGGATTAGAGTTGGAATTTTCCACTATATGGGTGTGTGACCCTATAATTTAATTACCCCGAGCCTGGCTTTCGTCATTTCTGACAAGAATGCATTGGGCTGATTTATACCGAAGTTCTTCAGATACTAATCTTCAATGGTAGCTTTTATCTGTGATTTAAGTTGTCCTGGGCTCCACTGTGTAGAAGAAAACCTATCATGAAAGGGTGACCCCTTTCATGCACTCCTCTTGTGATCACGCCAAATTATTTCTTACCGTGATCACTGCACCAAAGCCTTTTGAAGAGGGTTGTGCCTAGACAAGGTATGAAGAGAACTCAGATATTCCCACTGAAGTTATGGGCCAAGTGTTTCCAGGAATCGCCACCTCACGCTCTCAGTCCCCCTTGGGGTGCGTCCATTATAAGATTCTGAACAAATTTTCAGAAGAGATAATAATTGAGTATCTTTTTCCAAGTGCCTTAGATGAGTCAGACCTGATTTAAAATTCGATTGTCTTGGGGTCTGGGCGAGCTCTCTTAAGTCACCAAGTTGTACGTGCCAACCCCTTTTATCCATACATCACTCTGTCTGAGGCTATGAAGTCTGTGCCATATCTCAGGAGTTCCATTCTGGTGTTCCAAATTACTTGTTAAAAAGGAGGTAAACCAAAATGAATCCTGTATCTAATCCTTCGAGTTAGCTTCGAATAGATAGCTATGGGTAGATAGGTGATATTAAAAAGCCCACTTGTAAGGTTAGAAAAAAGGAAATGACTAGATGTAAAATTATACCATTGGTGCAAAAAAAAAAAAAAAAAAAAAAGTCAGCTTGACAATAATTCTTAGTGACAGCGTTTATTGATGAAATCTAGGGGTACCAAAACCACGGAGAGAAAATTTAAGTGCAACTTTGAAAAAAACAGAACAAACTACTACAATCCTGGAGTGGTGCTAGAGATTTGACTACCATGATCTTAGAGGCCACCCGCTATCTAATTATACGAAATTTCCATACTTAAGTTTAAAGGTCATAGTTTGATCTCACTCCTATATATACACGCATACATATATATATGTATATATAATTTATGTATATATATATATATATAAATGCCTTATTTTAACTAGGCTTTCCAATACATATTTCCCATTGGACCTGAGTTGAGAAACAGACATTTTTAATAACACTATATAGAGCTATGACTACAAACGTATTTTCTAGCCCTCATTTCCCTGAGTTGTTCACAAACGGGTAACATTACTAAGTTTTTCTTATTAACTTTTAATATTACAACGCTAAATTATATACCCATGAACTTCACAAATATATTGTATTTGTTTTCTTGATATTACACATTGAAATTCAGCATGAGTTATCACTTAATTTTTCACTTTGCCCTTATTCTTTTCCTCCATCGGTACTTCCAACTATGAAGATGCATATATTGATTCCTTAATACTTATATAAGTTTCTGGGAACCTTTATACATCAGACATCTTAGCCTTCTCTATGTTCTTTTCTTGATTAAGTCTGAAATTTGCTTCACCATCTCTTAAACTTCTAAAGCTTAATAAAGTAGAAAACAGTTTTATGAACTCACTGTACCCCTTCAAGATAATCAATATTAGGAAGTGTATTTAACTGTCAGTAAATAACTTCCAGATAATAATCAGCACAATGGCTCATTCATCAATGTAAAAAAACATCTAGAGGAGGAAAAAAGAATATCTAAAGCACCTGAGATTCTGCTCCTGAAACATCCTTTTGTTTTTCTTTCAACACATACCCCTTAGTTGGGCTTAGTTGTGGCGGGTTTGTTTGCTTTATAACAAAACACTGATACCATTACAAGAAAGCGGTTCATTCTGCCAGCTATTTCTCAGCATAATGGCTGCACAGATGACAAAGAATTGCTCAGACTATTAACATCATGGTTTATTATCATCCTTTGATGGGGGAGCTTCTACCACATTAAAAGAGTAATAAAGCTATTTTTTCCCAAAGAATAGTATCAGAGTTTGGGGAAAACATTTACTTAGCAAGCCTATACTGACCAAATATAGGTCAAAATTATAAACCAAATGTTTTAAATGAAATTAATCAGGAAAATATGTTTGGTCACAAGGAGAGCTGAGCAAATGCACACAGCTAGCTCCAAGCTACTCTAAGTGCATATATCACTGACTGTGGCATAGCAGCATCATGTTTTGGTCTTAAGGATCACAATTTTCCCTTTATTAGATTTAACAGCAAAAATATTTGCTTTCTTCTCTTTCCAAAGCAAGTCATAAAAAGTCCATTATATTTTATATTCTCTCTTCTTTAAAGCACTCGAATTATGAAAAATTAAACTCTTCCTTATCAAAATTGTATGTCACCGTGTAGATCACAGGAAAAGGATAGAAAATAGAAGAAAAACCACACAATGAACTTCATGAAAAATGACTATAGGCCTTATCTTATAGCTCATTGTCAAAGAAGCACTTCTTTGTCAACTTAGTTTCACTAAAACTGGGATCTAAATTTTATTCACGTTCAAAAGGAAGTTCTTTAAAGAAAGACTTATTGGACGCTTACTCTATCCTGCAAAGTACTGTTAGTACTACACAGACACACACATGTACATAATATCTCAATTCATCCTCAAAAAAAAATTATTCAATTGTAATCTCCAGCCATTTTCATATCCTTTTATTTTATTTTTACATCTTAGATGTGACAGCTGAAGCTCAGAGTTGTCAAATAACTTCCCCAAAGATACACAGCTCGGAAGTGAAGAAAATCGAATACAAATGCAGCTCTAATTGCAAAGTATTTGTTCTTTCTATTATATCACGCTGCCTCCATAAGCTCCCTAACTAGCTGTAGTCCAATGCGTTGCCCTCAAATTGCTTAGTTTCTATTTCCAATTTAATTTTTGCACTATCACTATTGTACTTGCTTCCTCCCTTCCCCCTCCCTAAACTCCTGGCTTACACTATGCCTTCATGGGCTAAAAAATGATCCTTCCAAAACATATTCCTAGAGTAACTACTCTGTCCTCAACACTGCACTGGGACATTACGATAGAGTAAGACATGATTCATGGAACCCCAGTAGGGAAAAGGGTAAAAGGAGAAGCAAACACACAGTAATAATCATATCCTAACTAACCTCTAATTAATATATGAATTAATATCTATGTGTCAAACACTGTGATAAGTACTTACATGTAAAACTGCTAGTTCTAACAACATCCGTCTAGGTCAGACTCAATATTCCCAACTTATTAGTGAGGTAACCACGGTTTTGGAAGCTAAATAACTTTTCCCAAGAAAAGAGTTTGTAAGAGACAGAACTCATATTTAAATGCATACTCTTAAGGAAATCCCAAATTAAGGTGATTATCTTCTTTTCCCAACTTGAAGATACCCACCTCCCCACCCCATACACATACTCCCAAAAAAAAAAAAAAAAAAAAAAAAATT
>NW_006771242.1:186414-193079 GCF_000442215.2 Lipotes vexillifer
ATTATCTTCTTTTCCCAACTTGAAAATCCCCCCCCCCCCCCCCCATACACATACCCCCAAAAAAAAAAAAAAAAAAAAGTAATTCTTCCAACTTGAATATATTAAAAATGTCTGGGGAATGGAATTGATATATTCAAATGCCCCATTTGAATACTTAATTTACTAATACGATAATGCATAAGTATACGTAAAATCCCCTAACGTAAAACAACATATTAATTAAGAAATACAGCATTTCTTTTTATTATCACATTTTGGGAAGCAATTTCTACTGTGACACTGTGGTATTAGTATCTTCTCTTCCCTGGAGCCAGGTTTCAGGCATCAAATACAGCTTCCAGAACACTCCGTTGTTACCTTCACCAAGACTATTTGCGCATCAACCACTTCTCACTCCATCTATAATGCTGTCACTGATAATTGTATTGCAACCCAGAAGCACCAATTCTCATAACTGTAGGGCTGCTGTTTTCTTTGTATTCATCCTGTAAATGGGTATTTGTTTATATGCAGCAAAGGATTGCTGATTTTTAGTGTTCCTTAAAAGTCTTATTTACAATTTTGAATATCTGCAGTTACCAAATTTTGAACACAGGAAGTCCAAAGGAAGAGGCATGAAATAGACACAACAACAGAAGTAGTAGTCTTGGGATACACTTAGCACACAGAAAACTTCTTAGCCTTGTTATACACTGATAAATATACAAGTGAGGGCTTCCCTGGTGGTGCAATGGTTAAGAATCCGCCTGCCAATGCAGGGGACATGGGTTCGAGCCCTGGTCCGGGAAGATCCCACATGCCGCGGAGCAACTGAGCCCGTGCACCACAACTACTGAGACCGCACTCTAGAGCCCATGAGCCACAACTTCTGAGCCCGTGTGCCACAACTACTGAAGCCCGTGCACCTAGAGCCCGTGCTCTGCCACAAGAGAAGCCACCGCAATGAGAAGCCCGCACACTGCAACAACGAGTAGCCCCCACTCACCGCAACTAGAGAAAGCCCGTGTGCAGCAACAAAGACCCAATGCAGCCAAAAATAAATAAATAAAATAATTTTAAAAAAATACAAGTGAAAAGATTAATATAAATTAATCAATCACCCAACTGGAAAGGTGAGAAAAAAAAAAGAAATGGAAAGAAAGCAAAGTTCAATTAGGTTGAAAACAGAAAGATAGTAGAAGAAATAAGCTTTTTAAAAAAAAGCTACAGATTAACCACTAGGTAACCTAGTCAAGAAAATAAAGCACAAACTACACAAAGTAAGAAATGGCATGGGTAAAATAACCACTAAAAGATTAAATTTTAAAAATTGTGCTGGATTTCTCCCATTTAGCCCTCCCTACTTTCTTTTCCCTGCCCTGTGCAGAGGGAGGGCTGACTCATAAACATTTGCAAGCTTTCTTGTCCCCTGGTTCCCATCTGGGTTTGGCTAAATGGAAAATCAGAGAATGGCAAGGAAATGCAATTGGGATATTTATTCCCTCTAAGAACCCTCCAACTAGGCTACTTTGGACTGGCTGCACTCCTCTCCAAAAGCTATAGCTCCTGCCAGGTGGCCCTCGCTATAAAACCACCCCCTGTGGGTTCCAGTAATCATGGCTTCTCTTTACCCCGTCCCTGGAATGCTGAGAGCTCCCCATTGTTACAAGCCCGGAGTTCTGTACTGTTCCTCTTTGATTTCCTTAAACTTTGCCCACATATTTGTACACTGCCCTTTAATTTAACTTTCCTCAAAATGCCCAGGTTAACTATACCATCTGTTTCTTGCCAGGATTCTAACTGATCGAAAAATCCCATATTCTTTGCAAATATATCTGAAACATGTAGGTTAAATTTATAATTTTTAAAACATATAATTTACTAAAATTAATCCTAATAGAGAAAGTTTAAGTAGACCAACAAATGTAGAAGAAATAGAGAAAGTTATCAAATAACTCCCCCCACCAAAAAGACCAAGCCCAGATACAAGGGAACACAGCCAACTCAGCAAAGAACAAAGAGACACAATGCCACTTAACGGTTTCAAACCACAGAAAAAGGGACACTTACGAAGTGTCTTTATGAAGGGAATATAACATTGATACCAAAACTTAAGAGAAAGTGGACAATAATGAAACATATAGACCAGTGTCACTTATGACTATCAAAGCGAAATTTCAAAATAAAACGTTAGCAAACAGAATTAAGACAAAAATAGTGTATCATAGACAAGTAAGGTTTTTTCAAAACGTATAACTTGTTAAAACAGCTCACTGTATTAATAGGGCTCAGGAGAAAGATCATGTGCTGAACTTCACAGATGCTAAAAAGGTACTCAACAATACAATATTCAGCACCCATTTACGATGAAAAGAAAAGCCCAGTGATTATTTTTCTAAATATGATTACATACATGAAGGGACCAAAGCCAGGATTTTATTTAATAAAGAAATACTATGAGCATGAATGCTACAAGGAATAAGGCAAAGATGCCCACATTCCCTCTACTATTTACACTTCATTTGAGAAACTCACACTTTATTTGTTAGAAACTTCTACACAGCAAAGGAAACAAACAACAGAGTATAAAGGCAACCTACAGAATGGGAGAAAATATTTGCAAACTATGTATCTGATAAGGGGTTAATATCCAAACTATATAAGGAACTCATAAAACTCAACAGTGAAAAAACAAGTAACTCAATAAAAGAATGGACAAAGGACTTGAATAGACACTTCTCAAATGGCCCACAGGTGCATGAAAAGACGTTCAACGTCACTAACCACAAGGGAAATGCAAATCAAAACCACAATGAGTTGTCACCACAAACCTGATAGGATGGCTATTATCGAAAAGACAAATGGTAACAAGTAGAGTTAGGGATGGCAAGTGAGTGGAAAAAGAGAACCCTTGTGCACTGTCACTGGGAATGTAAACTGGTACAGATATTATGGAAAACAGTATGCAGATTCCTCTAAAAATTAAAAATAGAACTACAATATGATCCAGCAATCGCACCTCTGGGTATATATCCAAAGGAAATGAAAACAGGATATCAAAAAGATATATGCACTCCCTTGTTCAATGCAACATTATTCACAATAGCCAAGATATGGAATCAACCTTAATGCCTGTCAACAGATAAGTGAATTAAGAAGATGTGGTTAATATCTACAATGGAATATTATTCAGCCGTGAAAAGGAAGAAAATCCTGCCATTTGCAACAACATGGACGGACCTTGAGGACAGTGAGATAAGTCACACAGGGAAAGACAAATACTATATGATCTCACTTATATGTGGGTCTAAACAAGCTGAACTCATAAACAGAGAGTAGAATGGTAGTTACCAGGGGTTGGGGTAGGGGGGATAGGATGGATGTTGTTTAAGGGTACAAACTTACAACTAGTAGACAAGTCCTGGAGATCTGATGCACAGTATGGTGAATTCAGACAACAATACTGTATTATAATCATCAAACTTGCTAAGAGACGAGATCCTAATTATTCCCACCACAAAAAAGAAATGATAATTATGTGACATGATAGAGATTTTAACTATCATTACAATGGCAATCATATTACAGCATATAAATGTATCAAATCAAAATTTTTTTAAAGTTTAAATAAATTTCCAAAGGCAGGAAAGAGAGGGGAAAATACTAGGAAATTCCATGAAAGTTCAGACTTCTAAGGCTATTCTAACAGAATAGGAATAGCAAATCTAGAGTTTGGGTTAAGAACAAATGGCAGTTATCACCAGAATTTCCCATTGGATTTACCACTAAGGAGCTGAGCAGACAAATCAATAAAATGTAAAATAAATCGTGGGTGAGTCCTTTTTCCTTAAAAATAAATGATGAACAATTAGACTTGTCTGACGTTTTAGAATAGCTGGATGTTAGATTACTTGGCTGCTAATACTGAAAGAATATAGTCATAGCGTCAAAGAGATGAAAAAAATTTACATAACATAAATTATAGGGCTTCCCTGGTGGCACAGTGGTTGAGAGTCCGCCTGCCGATGCAGGGGACACGGGTTCGTGCCCCGGTCCGGGAGGATCCCACGTGCCGCGGAGCGGCTGGGCCCGTGAGCCATGGCCGCTGAGCCTGCGCGTCCGGAGCCTGTGCTCCGCAATGGGAGAGGCCATAACAGTGAGAGGCCCACGTACCGGAAATAAATAAATAAATGAATGAATAAATAAACAAACAAACAAACTAGGGCCAAAAAAGGAGTTATGAAATCCCACTAATACTTTTTGGAACAGTTACAGGACTTTCGAAATGATCAGCAATGTCTGGGTTTATGTTCAAAAGAATTCAAAGCAGGATCTCAAAGAGATCTTTACAGGCCTGTGTCCAATGCAGCATTGCTCACAATAGCCAAGAGGTGGAAGCAACCCGATGTCCATCACAGGATGAATAAAGAAAGAAAGAAAGAAGGAAATCCCATCTCATGCTACAACATGGATGAACTTTGAAGGCATCATGCTAAGTGAAATAAAGAAATAAGTCAGTCTCAAAAGGACACAAACAACTGTGTGATTCCACTCCCATGAGATACCTAAAGTAATCAAACTCATAGAAACAAAAAGTAGAAGGGTGGTTACCAGGGGCTGGGGGAGGGGGAAATGAGGAGTTGGTGCTTCATGGGGATAGAGTTTTGGTTTTGCAACATGAGAAACTCCCAGAGATCTGGTGCACAATGTGAATATACTTAACACTACTGAACTCTACCCTTCAGAATGGTTAAGATGGTATATTGTATGTTATGTGGGGGGTTTTACTCTCTTTTTCTAAAAAAGATCAGCCATGGATTTGGTTCGCCACAGTTACTATCGTGATTAAAAATAAGGGCTTTATGATTGATCAAAACTGGATCTGAACCGGGGCTCTACTGCAGTCTAGTATTGTGGCCTTGAAAACATGACCCAAACTTTCTGTGCTATGATACTATCTATAAAATGGAGGCATACAACAGCCCACACTCGCAAGACAGATTGCCCAGATTTCAGTTCCATCTCTGCCACTTACTTTTTGTAATTTTGTGAAATTTACTTAGCTTCTCTAAGCTTCAGTTTTCTAATGTGTAAAATGTGGGTAATAACGTGATATTTGCTTTGTGAGGATAAAGTGAGATAATGTATTAGTAGCATATCACAGCGGCTGGGCCCGTGAGCCATGGCCGCTGAGCCTGCGCGTCCGGAGCCTGTGCTCCGCAATGGGAGAGGCCATAACAGTGAGAGGCCCACGTACCGGAAATAAATAAATAAATGAATGAATAAATAAACAAACAAACAAACTAGGGCCAAAAAAGGAGTTATGAAATCCCACTAATACTTTTTGGAACAGTTACAGGACTTTCGAAATGATCAGCAATGTCTGGGTTTATGTTCAAAAGAATTCAAAGCAGGATCTCAAAGAGATCTTTACAGGCCTGTGTCCAATGCAGCATTGCTCACAATAGCCAAGAGGTGGAAGCAACCCGATGTCCATCACAGGATGAATAAAGAAAGAAAGAAAGAAGGAAATCCCATCTCATGCTACAACATGGATGAACTTTGAAGGCATCATGCTAAGTGAAATAAAGAAATAAGTCAGTCTCAAAAGGACACAAACAACTGTGTGATTCCACTCCCATGAGATACCTAAAGTAATCAAACTCATAGAAACAAAAAGTAGAAGGGTGGTTACCAGGGGCTGGGGGAGGGGGAAATGAGGAGTTGGTGCTTCATGGGGATAGAGTTTTGGTTTTGCAACATGAGAAACTCCCAGAGATCTGGTGCACAATGTGAATATACTTAACACTACTGAACTCTACCCTTCAGAATGGTTAAGATGGTATATTGTATGTTATGTGGGGGGTTTTACTCTCTTTTTCTAAAAAAGATCAGCCATGGATTTGGTTCGCCACAGTTACTATCGTGATTAAAAATAAGGGCTTTATGATTGATCAAAACTGGATCTGAACCGGGGCTCTACTGCAGTCTAGTATTGTGGCCTTGAAAACATGACCCAAACTTTCTGTGCTATGATACTATCTATAAAATGGAGGCATACAACAGCCCACACTCGCAAGACAGATTGCCCAGATTTCAGTTCCATCTCTGCCACTTACTTTTTGTAATTTTGTGAAATTTACTTAGCTTCTCTAAGCTTCAGTTTTCTAATGTGTAAAATGTGGGTAATAACGTGATATTTGCTTTGTGAGGATAAAGTGAGATAATGTATTAGTAGCATATCACAGTGTGTCAGGCACATTATATTCATTAATTAAACAAATATTTATTAAACACCCAATATGTGCCAGGCACTGTTCCAGTGCTGAGCATGAAGCAGCTTCCATTATGTCACAGACTTCCATTATGTGACTTCCATTATGTCACATAGCTTAAGAAAGGAATAAAGAATATATTAGTAAAGCCGACATTGATAAATGCTTTGGGGAAACGAAATACAAGGTTACAAGGAAGTACAAGGATACAAGGAACGAGCAGCTGGTGGCAGCAGAGTGTGGCTGCTTTAAGCAGGTTGACCGAGGCAGGCAGGCCTCTCTGCAGAGTCCCGAATAAAGAGAGGGAATGAAGCATACGTATTCCTTGCAGCCGTGCAAAGGGCCTGAGGCTGAAGCAGGCCTGGCAAGATCCAGGAACAGGAGCGGGGGCCGTGTGACAGCAGCAGGGAG
>NW_006771242.1:194362-205465 GCF_000442215.2 Lipotes vexillifer
GGCCGTGTGACAGCAGCAGTGAGTGGGTGAAAGAGTGGCAGGAGAGGAAGTTTAAGGAGTAACAGGGACAGATCCCTTAGGATCTCGAAGTTCGTTGTAAGGACTATGACGCTGATGCTGAGTGGGACGCAGAGCTATAGAAGGTTTCTGAGCAGAGGAGTAACATAAACTGACATATGTTTTAAAAAAAAAAATCATTCTGGCTGCTGGGTTGAGAATAGATCTCAGGAGCCATTGGTAGCGGCAGGGACTTGATTTAAAAAAAAAAAGAAAATAACAGTAGCTGTCCTCAATACTATATTTTGCCCTATTATTATTATGTCTTAGCCTTACTGTACAACAGGCCTGAAATGCCCAATAACACCATGTTGAAAGTTCCAGCTTGCACAGAAGGTCACAGGTAGTAAACGCAGTCAACGTGGACAGAAAAACTGGCCAGTGCTGTAAGGACGTTCTTTGCACTGGGGATGGAATCTGACTGCTTCTCCTCCAGGCAGAAATGGAAATTATGCACAATAAATACAGGCTGCATGCAAGCACTAACCTGGCATTCTGACCTGGAATTCTGAGCTAAGAGACTTCTACCTTCAAAGGCAGAAAACAGGCAGTGGGAGCTGATCTGCACCTTCTGGGGGGCTTATTTTCCCTCTTCCAACTGAGATACGACAGGTTCAAAGATGCACCGGTGAACGGTGGTAATCTAGTCTAGTATGTGCCTTAGGAAAACTGTTTACCTTCTCAGCTTTTCTTGAGCTACAAATGAAAAGCATTACAGTTTTTCAGTCCTGATGAATAAATTACAAAGGCACACAACGAAACACTCTAGCTGTATTTCCCCAATTTTTTAAAACTCAAACTTGTCAGGCAATCAACTACTAATGAATAACCTATGTATTCCTTGTAACTCAGAGTGACAGCCAGAGTCTGTACAGCGTTCTCTGAGGCCCTACGTGATCCTTCCACTTTCTACCCGGGTTCTTTTCCAACAGCATCTCCTACTTCTCTTCCTCTCCGTCCCTCGGCTCCAGCCCTGTTGGCCTCGTTCCTGTTGCCCAAACACACGTGTAAGTAGGTTGAATGGTCGGCCTCAAAAAGATGCGTCCCAGACTTCCCTGGTGGCGCAGCGGTTAAGAATCCACCTGCCAGTGCGGGGGACATGGGTTCGATCCCTGGTCCAGGAAGATCCCACATGCCGCAGAGCAACTAAGCCCGTGCGCCACAACTACTGAGCCTGCGCTCTAGAGCCCCTGAGCCACAACTACTGAGCCCACGTGCTACAACTACTGAAGCCCACGTGCCTAGAGCCCGTGCTCCGCAACAAGAGAAGCCACCGCAATGAGAAGCCCGCGCACCGCAACGAGTAGCCCCCACTCACCGCGACTAGAGAAAGCCCGCGTGCAGCAACGAAGACCCAACACAGCCAAAAATAAATAAATTAATTAATTAATTAATTTTTTAAAAAAAAGATGTGTCCCCTGTGACCTGTAAATACAACCTTAGTGGGGGAAAAAGGAAAGGTCCTTTGCGGATATAATGAAGGTAAGGATCTTGAGGTGAGATCGTTCTGGATAATACAGGTGGACCCTAAATCCAATGATATGTCCTTATAAATAACAGAAGAGGAGGAGACACAGATATACAGACGGGAAGGCCAAGCCAGAGACACAGAGGAGAAGGTCATGTGAAGACAAAGGCAAAGATGAGACTGATGCAACCACGAGCAACAAATACCTTGAACCACCAGAAGCTGGAAGAGGCCGGGAAGGATTCTCTTATGGAGCCTTCAGATAACATGTGGCCTTGCTGACATCTTGATTTCAGACTTCTGGCCTCCAGAACTGTGACAGAATAAGTTTCTCTTGTTTTATCCCACCCTGTTTGTGGTAATTTGTTACAGCAGCCCTAGGAAACCAATACAACCCCGAAACTCTCCTGTCTCAAGGCCTTTGCACTTGCTCTTTCCTCTGCCTTGATCAATCAGTCTCTTCAGATATTTGCCTGACTGTCTCCAACAATTCCTTTAACTCTTTGCTCAAATATCACCTTCTCAGCAAGGTCTTCTCTGATTACTCTATTTAAAATTGCAACTTGCCTGATACTCTCTATCCCCCTTCCTAGCATTATTTTTTCAAAACTACCTCTTAATACATTATATAATTTGCTACTTGAATTTTTATTACCTGTTGTATTAGCTTCCCAGGGCTGCCATAACAAATTACCACAACCTGGGCGGCTTATAACAATAGAAATTTAGTTTCCCCTCCGTGTTGGTATCTGTGTCCAAATTTCCCTCTTCTTATAAGGACATTCATTAGTCACTGGCCTGGGGACCACCTTAATCCAGTACTACCTCATTTTAACTTGATTACATCTACTAAGAACCTATTTCCAAATAAGGTCACATTCACAGATACTGGAGGTTAGGACTACAACATGCCTCCCTCCACTATCTTGTAGGTTCCATCAAAGCAGGGATTCTTGACTATGTAGAACCTAGAGCAGTGCTGGCCATGAAATAGACACTAAATAAGTATTTGTTTAAAGAACAAGTGAATGACTAGACACTAATGAGACCAGGATGTCTAGTGAGATACCATCAAATTCACTGGATGTAGATTAAAATGTATCAGATTTTTAGGAAAAAAAAAAGGTGCCATGATGTGAACATCAATATCCATAAAAATATCCAGTATATTGAGTAATTCATGGAATTAAGATATTTTAAAAGCCTACCTTCCTGAAGCATTCAGTGTCACTCATTTGTTTCCAAGCCTCTTATTTTAGGTAGAAATCACTTTTTGTCTTGATTTCATGTCACTAGTAAACATTTAGTCCCTATTTCCCTCCATTCTACTTCTTTATGGCCTCAAATGAAAGGAGAACAGGGGAAGAATATTACAGTACTAGCTAATGGGATTTGATCCATTCGTAAAACATCCAGCACCTAAACAGCTGAATACCAAATTTTACATTTCAACATGAGGTTTCCAGGAATAAAACAATGTTCAATCTCTGACATTTATTGACTAGTTCATAGTATTAATGTAGTTTTTTAAAAGAACTCTTTAAAAGGTAAATAATTTAAGGCAAGAGCTCAAGTTTCTATGAATGACAGTGTTTACAGTTTATTCATTAAGTGAAACCATCGGTGACATCATCATTCAAAGCAGAATCACCTGTAAGGGAAAAGAATCTGAAAAATAATATATATATATATATGTATGTATGTATGTAACTGAATCACTTTGTTGTATACCTGAAACTAACACAACACTGTAAATTAACTACAATTAAAAAAAAAAAGTAGAATCACTTAAGACAGCCTCTGTGGGGCATCTGTGTGTCTAGTATCAGACACCGCTGCTGTCCTCTTAAAAAGAATAACTGTTCAAGTCAGTCACCAAGTGAGTCCTGACTGTGACAACAGAGCACCACAGAGGGTCTCTACCCCTTTTGCCTCGACCTAATTCTTTTAATGAGTGAGCTGTGATTTCTTCTATAAAACTAAACTCAACATAAGGAGGAAAAGTAATGTAGTAGGTATTCTCAAATGTCATCTTCTAAATACATTTTTGTCAGTATGGTTGCTTGGTGTGTTATTTTGAAACGCTCAAATATCCACCGAGGCTTTCTGCATCCTATTTTACTATGCTCTTTTGCTGGAGAAGCAGCAGCAGCGCCATCTTCTGGAATAAATGGAATCGGACATAATTATGGTGTTCGTAAAAGCCAGAGTCCTGAGGAAAAATAGATCATCTACGTGCAAGCAGCAAAATGAAAAGTCTGCAAATAAATTTTAGTTGTTAATCGTCAAAGAAGAAATTAACATGGAGTCAATTGCTGACATCAATGAACAACTGCATAAGGGCAGCAAACCTCTCTTCCAGCAGCAAGATTACGTGGGTAGCTCATGCCATTGTGGAATTTTTTAATGTATAAGATACATAGAAAAATGAGACAGAACTAGAGGAAAAAATATGTGCCACGAATTTACTGAAGGAAAGTGAATCATAAGATCCCAGTAGTTTCAAACCACTTTGCTATGGGAAAGTGAGAGAGATGGACAAAAATTCTTTAAATATTCTTCCTGACTGCCAGGTATGTATAATATAAAATGGAATGCAGTAGCTGACAGAAGAATATTATTGCAGCAGACCATACAGAGAGTCACCAAACGGTAGGGCAGAGTTCCACCTGGGATATGTTAGTCAGGGGTGCTGAAACCATCCCTGGGAAATTAATGTTATGAAGAAAGAAGCAATCATCTCTGAGACACAGTTACACATGGCTAAACGGAATACTTGGATTTGGAGATGGGAGAGGAATCTCCTGGGTGGGACAGATGTTGTGAAGCCCCCTTATAGGACATGGTCACTGGGGGTAGGCGAGAATTCTGAGATGCTAGCCCAAGATTCCCGGCCACTGATGTACGCGCACCTTCACCCGGTTACTCCAGCAAACACTAATCTAGGCACTGCTGGAAAGGAATTTTGTAATGAGTTGATCTTAAGATACAGCAAGCGGGCTTCCCTGGTGGCGCAGTGGTTGAGAGTCCGCCTGCCGATGCAGGGGACACAGGTTCGTGCCCCGGTCCGGGAGGATCCCACATGCCGCTGAGCGGCTGGGCCCGTGAGCCATGGCCGCTGGGCCTGCGCGCCCGGAGCCTGTGCTCCACAATGGGAGAGGCCCGCGTACCATAAAAAAAAAAAGAGAGAGAAACAAGCAAATAAACAACCTAAACTTACACCTAAAGCAATTAGAGAAAGAAGAAGAACAATAACAAAACCCCCCAAAGTTAGCAAAAAAAAAAAAAAAAAAAAAAAAGATACAGCAAGCAAGGTATTCCCTGGTGATCCAGTGGTTAAGATTTCACGCTTTCACTGCTGAGGGCCCAGGTTCAATCCCTGGTTGGGGAACTAAGATCCTGCAAGCTGCGCGTGGTGTGGCCAAAAAAGAAGATACAGAGAGCATCGAAGTGGATCTGACTTAATCACACGAGCCCTTTAAAAGCAGAGAGTTTTCTTTGGCTGGGCGCAGAGGAGGAAGTCAGAGATCTGAGGTGCTGTTGCCGGCTTGAGGATGAAGGGGGCCACGTGTCAAGGAATGAAAGGGGCCTCGGGAGCAGAGTGGCCTCTGTTGACAGCCAGCACGAGGATGGGGACCTCAGTTCTACAACTGAGTGGAATTGAATCCTCTGCCAGTAACAAGAACGCACTCGGAAGTGGATTTTCCCTCAGAGTCTGCAAATAACGCAACCTGGTGGATACCCAGATTTCACCCCGTGATACCCTAAGCTGAGAACTCAGCCATGCCATGCTGGACCCAGACCATTGTAAGGCAATAAATGAGGGCTGTTTCAAACCACTAAGTCTGTGCCAATTTATTATTTAGCAATAGAAAAGTAATAGTCAGATAAGAACAGATACATTTTAAATTGCTTTCTAGAAGCGTAGTTCCCGTAACCATCCAGCTTTTGCATTTGCTGAGGGGGTCATCCAATTTGCTCTTTCCTCCTACAACGCTTAGTCTCACCTTTAAATAAGTATTGTAGGGCGTATTAAAAGATGAATGCCTTGGGACTTCCCTGGCGGTCCAGTGGTTAAGACTCCACTCTTCCACTGTAGGTGGCACGGGTTCGATCCCTGGTCGGGGAACTAAGATCCTGCATGCCGGGGGGCAAGGCCAAAAAAAAAACAAAAAAAAAGATGAATGTTTTGTCAAGCACCAAATTATCAGCGTTCTCAGTGTGCCTACATCAGGAACTCACACTCAGGTGCCTTCATGTCTGCCAGTAACCAGGAGTGAAAATCAAAACATTGAACAGCGGATACGGCATGGGTGTGGACCAACCACTCGGCTGCCCAATCTATCAGAAAGGCTGCAAGCCGGTTACCGTCCTGGCACAGGCCAAATATCGCTCTGCCAAAAACTGTGTCCCTGGAGGGAAACAGATAAGAAGAAAGGTAGGAATGTGGTAGAATATCTTGGGAGGCAGGAAAGAAGAGAGTTTTTCAAAGCTTTTCTAAGAGTCACCCCTCCTTGGCTTCTTGGAGGCAAAGTTCTCACTCTCGGCAAGTTCAGCCTTAGGATTGCCAGATGTAGATCAGCAGAATAACGTGGCATTGAGTTCACCTTGAATTTCAGATAAACAACGGAGAATTATGTAGTATAGGTATGTCCAAAATATGGCATGGACCCCATAGAAACCAGTTTACCTCCAGCCAATCACCAAATAGCACATGAGACACATTTAGACAGGAACAATTATTGTTTAGTTGAAACTCACACTGAACTGAGCAGCCTGTAATTTGTTGGGCAACTCTATCATCTTGGTCTTCTCTTCCTCCCCACACGGGTCATTTGTTACTTAGAACAGATCTAAGTTTCAGGTCCTTCTCTCTTCCAAGGTATATTACAGTAACAACCCAAGTCTCCACCATCCATGTACCTGGGCACTCTAACTTTGCAGATCATCCTCTTAAAAGAGTCTATTTCCCCACCCCTTGACTTTGACTTCAGCCATGTTACTTGCTTTGACCGAGGGCAGACATGACAGTGTGCCATTTCCCAGCTTGAGCACTGAGAAACCTTGTGGGTGTTTCTCCTGTCCACTTGCACCTCAGCATCACTATATGACTCCTCCCAGAAGGAGGATGCAGCTACCCTCTCTGAGCCCAGGCTAGACCAGTTGACTCGCAGCCAAGCACCAGACTCATGAGCAAAATCAATGCATACTGGTGGGGAGATTTCTCGGTTGCTTGTTACACGGCACTGCTGTTATCACAGTAACTCATACTTCCCTTCCTACTCCATGGTTAAGGTGTTAAAAGAGAAGTTCAACAATCACAATGCTGGCTGCCTTAAGAGGCCACAAAAGGAAGAAAAGAAATCAGTCCCTGGACAGGTAAGAATAACTTATATTACCCTTCCTTGGCTCTCTCAGGTGCCTCGGAGAAACCCAGGGAAAACGCTGAGAAGGGGGGCTTCCCTGGTGGCCCAGTGGTTGGGAGTCCGCCTGCCGATGCAGGGGACACGGGTTCATGCCCCGGTCTGGGAGGATCCCACATGCCGCGGAGCGGCTGGGCCCGTGAGCCATGGCCGCTCAGCCTGCGTGTCCGGAGCCTGTGCTCCGCGACGGGAGAGGCCACAGCAGTGAGAGGCCCGCGTACCGCAAAGAAAAAAACAAAACAAAAAGAAACACACACTGAGAAGGGAAACTTACTGAACCTTCCTCTAATGCTCTGAGAATTATTGTCTTGTCACATCCCTGTTTTATTTTGAACTGTCATGCTGAGCTTTACTGAGAATTACAGTGTTGGTAGGGAGGATTTGATAAAGCTTGTATAGCATTATTTTCCTTGAATTCTAGGCTTTTTTTGTCCTTTTCATTTTACTTGGCATCTAGCTGACTCAAGCACTTCTGATTTTCTTCTTTCCATTCTAAGGATTAGAGCTAAATAACTTTATTTGTTCTCTTTATGACTCTTCATAATCTGTGCATTGAATCATGAATAAATATCTGAACTTGCCAAATTCTGAGCACCCACAGCAGTGAGAGGCCCGCGTACCGCAAAGAAAAAAACAAAACAAAAAGAAACACACACTGAGAAGGGAAACTTACTGAACCTTCCTCTAATGCTCTGAGAATTATTGTCTTGTCACATCCCTGTTTTATTTTGAACTGTCATGCTGAGCTTTACTGAGAATTACAGTGTTGGTAGGGAGGATTTGATAAAGCTTGTATAGCATTATTTTCCTTGAATTCTAGGCTTTTTTTGTCCTTTTCATTTTACTTGGCATCTAGCTGACTCAAGCACTTCTGATTTTCTTCTTTCCATTCTAAGGATTAGAGCTAAATAACTTTATTAAAGGCCAATGAACTGCAGCTCAATTCTCTCACACTCAGATATATTTTCCTACATATCTGAAGGCTTTAACATACACAAACATCCCCACAGTTAAATTTCTTCTCCAGTACACTTTTTAAGAGTGTGTGTAGTTGAACATTTACTTTTAACATGACTGAGACTGAAGCAGATACCCAGTAAATCTCTACGCCACACAGCCTTTCAACTACAGATTGAAGCAACAGCCTGTCCTTGTTCATTTGGCTTTTATGCCACAGAATAGATAAACTGTGAATCTAACTGGATCGTTCAAAGACTGGTAATGGGATATTGGTCCATGTATTTCTGGTGTGTCACCTCTCCGAGTTCATCTGGATATGCTCACCAAAAGTATCCTGAAAGCCGGTTTGTGCAGCATTCTATCAATGGGACGTCTCTGTTAACCAGCTCTTCTACTCTTTGACAGGGTAATGATCCCAACATATCTACAAGACCCTAAAATACCTCCTCACCAGTAACAGTAAGTTATATCCAGTGTAGTTTTTGTGCTACACGTATATTACCGAACTTCAGTGCTCCAAACACTGAAGATCATGCATGGCGCATACAACAGCATTCAATTCGCTTAATTAGAACAAGCTGGTCTCTCTTCCACTGCATGGATAACAGAGTTTACTGAGGCTACATTGTTTGTCTCAAGAAATCATTTATGTTTGCTCCTAGGAAGCAAAGGTCTACTGCCCTTTGGGGAATCCTCATAAGCCTAAGTGCAGTTCATATGCCAGATATACATCAGGGACGTTAAGATGCTTAAAGGAATGCTTTGCTCCTCAAGTTGTGGTCTGCAGGGCAACAGTGTCAGCATCACGCTGAGGTCATTAGAAATGCTAGACCTCAGGCCCACCTCAGACCTACTGAATCAGAATCTATATTTTATCAAGCTCCCAGAGGATTCCTATGAACATTAAAGTTTGAAAAGCTCAGCTCAGTACTTATTGCCATTGTGTCATCACCCCAAGCGCCGAGATGCACTCAAGGATTTCCAGCTGGACGCTTCACATATGTTACCCAGCTCTCCTGAAGCTGAAATTCCCAGACTAAATGGGCTTCCCACAGCCCAGGTCTCAAACTTATGAATATTAAATAAGATCATACTTTTTAAAACCAAGAAGGACCTGTAGACATGTTAGCTCTTGCTACTCTTCAATGAACATGGCCTTATGGTTTCATTCCTGGTCGAGTGTTCAAAAAGCATCATAATGATCTCTAACAGTGATTAAGTGCTTACCGTGTGCCGGGTGCTCTTCTAGTGTTTTACACGACAAGCCCAAGAGTTAGCATTTCCTGTCCCCATCGTACAGGAGAGAGAACAAAGGCACAGATTCAAACCCAGGCAATCTTCTCCAGAGCCACTGTCTTTGGCCCTACCCCAAACTGTCACTCATTCTGATAGAGTCAGGCAACATTTTGTATCTTAAGTCCAAATTATGCTTGGCCTATGTTTGTATTATCTTCAGGGTCACCTGACACGCATATTGAAAATATCAATCCAAAGCCTCTACCCCGGACATCTGGACTCAGGCCTAGGAATTCCTATTTCTAAGAAGTGCCCAGGGGATTTCTGTGATCATTCAGGTTGGAGAAATACTGTTTCAAATTAGGGCTCCCTCTTCAGAACTAGCTATGGCTGCAAGCTGAGAGCACATCGGTCGTCTCATTAGTGTCAAGACCATCACCGCACACACGTTCTAAGAAGCCGGCCCACACAGCGCAGAGCCCGGCTCTCATTTGGCTTCTGCCACAGAGCTTCGTTACCTCTCCTGTTCTCCTTGGTAACACAGGCCAGGATGAAACTAGCTTCATCTGCCTTTTAAATGAACTGAAGCCACCATGACAGACCTAAGCCAACTGTGTGTCTTTTCTTGCACACACACTGGGAATGGATGTGCTCATGCTAATGACAGTTCTCTCCCATTTCCTTTGTCATTGCTTCTGTTCTACCTCGGAATAAAATCTAAATCCGACTGCATGTACAGCTTTATTACCGGCATACCCTTCGGTGTTCAGGTCCCCAAACTATGTTTGTACCTGACCAGATAGTAATCTCATTCCACAAACGTAGGTCTTTCTATATCTGAACGTACACTACAGCTTGAGTTCCCAGCCTACCATCAGATAGAAATTGAACTGCCAGGAAATTTCCCAAAGGTAGGTGGCCTGCACAGTGACAAGGTCTTGGGTGACGTGCAATATTCTCTCATGCTGGTTTCTACCGTGAGGTCCAAATTGCCATCATTTGGGTGTATGTGTGTGGTTTTTCCACACAGGTCACTGTTTGAACCCCTTGTCTCAACTGCAAGGCCTCTTCAGAGGCACCAGCTACCTGTGCCAGGTTCATGCCACTGTCAGGGGCATAGAACATATTCTGCTGCTCGTGCCCTGCGTGGGGCACCAGGAAATTCTGTGACAGGGTCTCAGATCCACTATCTTTAACACACAATCATGTCTCCCACTTTCCTGTGCTCCCTCCAGGAAGCGAGGAGACAGGCGTGAACTACAAGCGTCCTCTGTCCTTGAATTCCACAAACCTAGGCAAGATTCGAGGGAAAGTGGGGATTAATAGGTCGCAGGGCCCCTTACCTGGGAACCCCCAAACCAAGCTTCTTTGTCACGCTTCTGATTCCCCCTGCCTCATTCTGGGCATCTAGCTAATCTTGAGAGGAGGAAAGACCTACTCCAGGACTTACAATTTTTCCAAAGTATTTGTTTATGCCCTGGGTTTTTGCGTCCCCTCTAAAATTTAAGCTTTTGAAATCCAAACACCAAAAACTGACTTCTGCCGTCTGCTGTGAACACAGAGTTAACCCAACCGTCCAAACACTGGGGAGTATAAGGATAGGAGGAGATTCAAGAGAAAGAAGCATAGGCTGATATTTCAAAAAGATTACTCTGCTACACAATTATTTTTGAAATACTGTGGCACTGGACATCCGCCCCATCCCACAACTGGCCACAGTGAAAGAAGCAGCAGTGACGTGACATGGGACAGAGAAATTGCACGATCAGATCCAATGAGAACACAGCATCCACAACTCCACACGAACTACACCATGCCACTCAGGATTTAATTCTGCCTTCTGAAAAATAAATAGACAAAGTATCCCTCTCTTGATGCCCTCAGGTAGGATTCTCACAAGGAAGAACTTCTAACTTGACCCAAATTTGAGAAGCACATGCACATGAAACAGTGTAGGGA
>NW_006771242.1:205896-216266 GCF_000442215.2 Lipotes vexillifer
TCTTAGGGAACATGAAGGGAAGACAGGGTTAATGCCCTGTCTGGCTGGTCACAGATTACCCGGCAATAATCATAGCTAAGATCCCTTGAGACTTTAGTATATGTCAGCTGGTCTATTGAGTCCTTTATCTTCTATCTCCTTGTTTTATCCACAATAGTCCCCTGATTGCATTATTCTTACCTCTGCTTTTTCAGAGGAGAAACATAACTAGTTGGTAGAAGTGCTGGGTCTTGAACCGAAACCCAAAATTAAATTCACAACCGTCATGTTCTATTGAAGGGAATGATGGACACCACAACCAGACTGTACTCCCATTTAATGGGCTATTGGATCTGATTTGGTGCCCGTGTAAGAGCAAAGCCTGTATGAATCAACCAGAGAAGCACACCTTATATGTTTACAGAGCGATGATCACCCGATCTACCACTTGTATAACCTGGAGATCCCGATCTGTCTTGGAATGATGTATGTGGGAGACTCCTTTGCCTTTTGAGGGCAATAGATAATGTAGATGTTAGTAGGCATAAAACATAGATTTCAGATTAAAACAACACTGTGACATAACAAATAATCTTTAACTTACATCTAAAGTTGAAATTTGAAGATATCTAACCTATTTGATGTATCTCTTCCAAGTAAGTCTCAGGGCTATTAGTATAAACTAAGACCCAGAAAGACGAACTCATACAGACTGAACAAATAACAGGCTAAGAAAAAAGTCAAGCTAAATATTAAATGCTTATATTATACATCTGCTCATTTCATCTTTTCATCCATAATATCTTGCCAGCTTCCTCTTCTACTGACAACTATTTTCATTCCAAAAGCTATCACCATTACATCACAATTAGCTATATATGGAATTGAATCCAGTTAGAATGGGGGGAGGGCCTATAATCCAGTTACAGGCTCCTTTGTTTCTGGCTATAATCGTTGCTTTTGATAAAATACTCCTTATGGGGACTAAATAACTAACTCTTTTTTGTAACACATAAAGAAACACAACTTATGCTTAATTGGAAAAATATGAACTAATGCCTAAGCGTCACCTACCCCAGCCCATGGGGCTCCGTAATGGCAATGCTTCAGCCCTACACACAGCATGAGCTTCTTTCATCGCTCTGTTTTCCTACATTTCAACTCTACTTGCTGAGCAGAAAAGATCTCCATAAGAACACTTCATTTCCCTGGCCAAAACAAATTGATAATTATAAAGTAACTAAGCTGACTTGTGTTGTAGTTCAAGTGCTTTAAGAACTTGTGTTGCCCTAAGAACAGGCCCTTTCAGTCTTGATGTGAACTTGTTTGGTTTTAATCACCCAGATTCTATTCACTCTCCCGCCTTCTTCCCCATGGTCTCTCCCCTTCTGACGACTTTCCTGCTAGAGAAATAGAACAGTCCCATATTTAATTACCCAATACTCATTTCAAAGAAATGTTAGGGTAATTTCATCATTGCTCAGACCCAAACAGAACATCTTACAGTTACAGCTTAACAGGAACCAAGGAATTAACCTCCTTGACTATTTTACAGACTTTCAGATTTCCTCCAAGATTTTTTTTATTTTTATTTTTTTGGTCCTATTCACCGGTGTTTACTCTCTTTGGTTTTTTAAGTGGATTCATAATTCTTTCTAAAAAGCCAACTTCCATCTTTCTTATTCTCATTGCAAGGATGCTTACAACATCTCAGCTACTTAGAGATATTGGGCTTTCAAAGCCTGAAGAACATAACCCTCTTGTTTTACAAACAAGGGACTTGAAATCTGAGGAAGTCAAATGACTTTATCAGCGAGCCACACCTCTTACTTTCCTTCTGTGGTCCTCTCAACTGATTAAGCTTATTTTCTTAATTCCACTAACCACTATCCCATATCAGACTCCCAAATGACACATTTAACATATTTAATAAACATGTATAATTATTAGTTTAATGGGCTTTAAACTTCCCAAGGAAGCATACACAAAATACCTGCTCACCTGAATAGACAACACATTCTCTTTGGGATAAACAACTGTGCAATGATACCCATTAATGTAGAATTTGCTTTCAAAAAAGTCCTTAGAGGCAGAGTGACTTTGAAATCTGCAACATTCACCAGCTAAGCTACGACTCCAGACAGTCTGACAAACTGCTACCCCGTTCTTAAAAGGAAGTGTTAGAATTGGTCCTTTGCCTCAGTCGATACCTATTTTCTCAGTTCTATAGCAATTTCATAAAAATATGGGGTATTCGTATGGTTTATGGGTTACATTGAGGACAATGAAAATTGTTATTTTTTTCCAAAAGTATAGCCCTTCAGAGGCTATCAATTGAAAGGCACCGTGTGTGTGGAGATGGCTGCTGAATGGGGACTGAACTATAGTTGGGTGGAAATTCAGCGCTTTGGCCAAAAGTTGAAAGAACTGCTGGCTGTTTTAACCTTAGTGTCAGGTGGAAGGAGTCTGGCTCCAAATGCAGATCATTTAAAACTATCAAGTCTTCTTCTTCAATAATACCAGCAAGGCTCACTAGCCCCTCCAAACATCTCAGCTATTCCATTTTCTACACACGGTATTTCACTGGAGAGCTGAACAGATATTATTTTAAGAAATGAAAGTATTTCTTTTCCTCAGAAGATTATTAAATGTGACAGCATACTCAAAAATTCAATAGCTACTCCCATGCATTAGGAATAACCAAAATGATTTGTTTACTTATTTATTAACTATTTATTAAGTGTCTATGTCAGACTCTGTTCTTAGTGCTGTGGAACAATTAATTGTGATGAACTGGATAAAGTTCTTGCCTTCATTTGAATCCATTTGCTTTGCAATTGGACAAAGTCTTCCCCCGCTCCACTTCCGGGTAGAAGTCTCTGTTATAAAAGTAGCCTCAATCGAGAAGTGATGTGTGAGAACACACTAGGTTTTCACCCTAATACGCAATATAGGTCCCATCTTGACGTTAATATAATCACTAATCCTTCTCCTTTGACTGTACATTTGGCTGACAATTAGCTCCTCCTTATTTGGAATTCTAATGCGCAATTGCCCCTACAGAGCTCATCAGGAGTCTTGCTCAAGTTACATGCATTCTGGTTCATAGCTAGCATATTTTCTAACATTAAGAGTAGGCCTTATTAAGCAGAATCTTGCTGAATGAGGCAGACACCCACTCTCTTCCTCATTTTTATAACAGAAAAAGAAGATACTATTGAATTCCCAAAACATAGGCCTTAAGCAGTCTATGAAAATGTAAAACCAGCCTATAGAATGACCATAATTTCTGTTGGTTACAGCAAGCACATTATGAAATATCAATACTTAGAAAGTTTTCTTCATCAACATTAGACATTTAAATCAACTGTGTCCACTAAAATCTAATAAAGCAATACCATTTATAAACATGAATATTGGCTTATTGCTTAGTGAAAATAAGTAATTTCTATGAAGTCAGAGACAGGCAAAATTAATGAGTGGCAATAAAAATCAGAATAGTGGTTGATGGGGGTGGACTAGCAGGGGGCGTAAGGGAACTTTCAGGGGTGATAATAAATGTTTTATATCTCGATGGGGTGCTGGATAAATGGGTGCATACATTTGTCAAAACTCATCCAACAGTTCAATGAAGACCTGTGTATTTCACTGTATATACATCATACAACTGAAAAAAACCCATAATAAATAGATAACTGAATATTTGAGGGAAAACTGTAATCAGGATTACTCTTTAAGGAAGAATAAGTGCAGATGTTCAACAAAGGTTCAGGAACAGTTTCCTGGAAAAGTAGCAGCCAGTAAGAGATGTGAAGAATGATCCTGAACGAGATAATGGATGAGAGAAGGCCAGTGCGGGTGCTGAGGGAGGAGCAAACACAAAGGTATGGTTTAGGTGAGGAACGATGAGAAAGGAGGCTGAAAGGCCCACAAGAGCCAAGTCATAAGGGGTTTTAATGTCCTACTAAGGAATTTAGATGTCATCCTGAACGAAATTTGGAGGAAGTCTGGAAGATTTAAAACTGAGGAGCGATGTATATAGATACACACACAATCTATAAGCAGTCTGAAGAAAGGATTCAAGGAATTCATGTCGGAAGGTCTGCAGTAAAACTTTTAATCGGTTATTTCCTAATCCAGGTGAGAAACTGAGAGCCTCAACTAAATCAATAGCAACAGGCATGGAGACATGGACCCAGGGGACAGATTTAGAAGTCATTATTAAGAAAAACACGTGATGGAATTTGGTGACCCATAAAAGAGAAGGTGAGGGATCAGGAAAAGTCACGGCTACTGACCCTATTTCTGGCTCGGGCGACTGGAGGGATGATTGTGTTGAGGTGAAAAATGCAGGAGGAACAGAAACAGAAGGGCGGGAAGTGGAGTTCTCTCAGCCCATCATATTTTAGTGCCTGAAAGGCACCCAAGTAGAGCTATCCAATGGGCTCCTGGGTACATGTGGGGTGACCACAGCTACAGATTTGCCCAGGGTGGTTGCTGCTTATGGTTATTGCCCCAGAAAAATAAAAAATTAATAGCACTATTTTCAATCCACCCAAATGTTCCAGTATTGTCAATAAATTATATGGTCACCCTAGTTATATGGCACAGGATTTTAGGCCACTTGTGTTCAATTTAGAGATAAGACTTTCGGTGTCATCGGCACATGGGTAGTAGAGAAAGCAGAGGTAAAGGGTGAGATCACACAAATGGAGATTTTCATCATACCTGAGAAACACCAACAACAAGAGAAAGGTGGAGGAGATAAATTCCACTTCTGGATGGGAGCTGCTACAAACTACTAAGGAATTTAGATGTCATCCTGAATGACTAAATCCTAAATTCCTTAGCTTTACTTTACAAGAAGTAAAAATGAAACAGAAAAATAGCAGAGACAATATTTCCAAAAGTCTTAGTTCTCAATTTCAAGAGCCACAAACTTGAGAGACAAATTTTGTTTCTTTCTTATAAAGACTTATCAAGCAACTGTTTAGACGGCTAAGAGTTAAGTAGTAGAGAATCAAAAAAAATGAGGAAGATGTGTAGGCAGATGGACATGAAGGGGGAGAACTCTCTGAGTCCTCCCATGTGATCGTTTACTCATTCAGCTAACTTCTCTGGGGGCGTATCATGTTCCAGGAACTGGTCTTGGGTGCTGGAGATATAGCAATAATTAAAAAGGGCAAAAATCCCTCTCTCAATGAGATTACACTCTAAGTGGTAGAGACAGACCCCCCAAAATGAGATAACTCAGTAAAATGTTTAGTAAGTTATGTGGCAATAAGTGTGAGTGAAGTTAAATGTAGTGCACGAGTAGCTTGAAACTGGTCAAGAAATAGAGTGGACACCCAAAAGGAATCTCGCACCAGGATAAGGAGAACACAGAGTGTGCCGCCATCATGATCAAAGGGCATCATAGGAAATTTAGACCACCAGTTGTAGATCTAAGCAAAGGGCTTGAGGTTCAACAGCCTGAGGGGCCAAAGTACAATAGAGAGAGGTGGGCAAGGATGGGAGTTTTCAGAAAAAACCTGAGGCTTCTCCCCCAGTGCCAATGCAGTCAACTGACTGCAAGAATGGTTACAATATTTCACCTCTCCCTGTATCTACAGTCTTTGCAACGTGATTTTGTAGCAACTCCCATCCAGAAGTGGAATTTATCTCCCCAACTCTTGAAACTGGTCTGGCTTTGTGCTTGACTTTGGCTAATAGGACGAAGCGTAGCCACGAGTGTGTGATTCTGAGCCTGAACCTCGAGGGCCTATTCGCTCTTCTATGTATTCTTTAGAAACCCTGCCACTACCGCCTGAACAAGTCCAGGCTACCCAGCTGGAGGATGCGAGATCACGTGCAGGAGAGCCCAGTTAACCCAGCAAAAGTCATCCTAGACCCGACGACTGACAGATGAACCCCAGATGTCTGAGTGAGTCCTAGCCCAGCAGGGCTGCAGATACCTAAATGAATCGCCCAAGACCATGAACGACATCTAGCTGATGGCTCATGAGCAGTAATACATGTTTATTTTATCAGCGACCGAGTTCTGGGGTGGCTTATTTCACAGCAATAGCTAACTGATACAACCAGAAAAATGTGTGAATGTACATTTATGAATGTAAATTCTCCAAGGCCTTAGAATATCCCTGGGTAGAGGTGAGAACAGGAAAATGGAAAATATTAAATTAACTGAGTTTAAATTCTGAGTTAACCACATTTAAATCTGGAAGTAATTAAGTTACTTTTGGTTGGAAAAATTGGTAGAAATGGGGGTTAGTGAACTAAGGTTCTGTACATAAGAAAGAAAGTCACACACACACGTGTGAGATGCGACTGTAAATTATAAACCAGTTACACTTCTGCTAAAATAATTTCAGTTACACTAATGAGGCAGCTGCTCCAGAGAAATCAATGTTGTCATTACTCAGCCATGCCCTTCAGGGACCAGAGCACCTGATATACCTCAAAGTTTCCAAATCAAAATGTAATTATTTCACGAAATCTGTTACTGTTGTTTCCATAGCACATTATTTAATTTTCAAAATTGAGAGTACTCTTTCTGCATATAGTGGATAGCTTCTGCGAGGAAAATGTGAAATTAACAAGACTACAGCAAAGGTCACGCAGCCTCCAACCCCATCCACAAGGCTCCAGACATCCTCATCCTCAGCCACTGTGTGATCTAGAGTAGGGGTTGAAAAAAAGCCCTCTATATGTTTACTATTGCTTATACAAACAATATCTAAGTACCTACTGTCCTTGACCAAGAACTTTGATAAAAGGGTAAGAACTGGGAATGAAGGGGGGGAAATTGGGTTTCAGATAGTATTACCCAATTCTAGATGTTAGTAGTCAATGAATTAACAAGACTAGGACCCAAATCAGGATTGATAATTCAAAACAAAACGAATGGAAGGAACAACAGGAGAGAAAATTGGGATGACTTTTCTAAATAATACTGCTTCTCTTTTCTTTGTTTTTTGAGAACATTCAAGGCCACTATATTTCACAACTCCACAAATCAATGCTCACATCCTCGTCTATGCAAATGGAAGCCACTACAGGTGTGCAGCGCACAGCCCAGACTGTGTGCGGCTGCCATGAATACAGGATTGACCTTGCTGGTGTGTCACTCCAGGAGAACATCTGGGTTGATTAAGGATTTAGAAATGAATCATTCGTAGCTTCTATGTGCTGGCACTTTGCTCATGTCATACCACTTGACTGCATGATTACTAGTAATTAAAACTATTATTTATTAATAATTGGGTTATAATATATGATAATATCTCTAGCAATACAAAGCTCCAAAGTTGCAGGAGGGGAAAAATGCTTATATTCTTGCTGCTCAAAGTGTAGCCTACCTCAGACCGGCAACAGTAGCATCACCTAGAAACTTATTAGAAATCCAGAATTTCAAGACCAACTCCAGGCCTGCTCTCCACCCAGAACTACTGATTCAGAGTCTGCATTTTTAACAAGATCCTGATTTGTACGTACACTAAAGCTTCAGAAACACTAATCTACATAACATCAAGCAATATCATCTATCATACTATTCCTTAACTTCCAAGACTGTGCCCCTAGTTAGGTGATGAAGAAGTCTGCATTTCCCCCTTGGGTTATGAAAATTGTTTATATCTCTAAACTACTTTGAGAATCATATTAAGTTATGGATGCTACCCACAGGAAAAAGGAAATAGAAACAAAATCTGCCTACAAATTTAAGATGTCTCAAAAGCAACCATCCATATCTCATAAAGAGGTCGGATAGATATCCCTGGCCTTTGAATCTGGATGGGCTCATGACTGTCACAAAAGTGGTGATGTATAACTTGCAAGGCTAGGTAGGTCACAAAAGGCAGCGCAGCGTCTGCCTGGACCCCCTGGCTTGCTTTGGAAACTCACTGCCATGCTGTGAGAAAGCCAGGCAGCCACATGGAGGTGTTCCGGCCAACAGTCAGCCTCAACAACTGAACAAGAAAAATGACCCTTTGTATGATTTCAGGCTCCCAAACTTTAAGTCATCCCCAGACTTGTGGCTGCCCCAGCCCTTATCACATGGAGCTGAGATGAGCTGTCACCACTGAGCCCTGCCCAAATTGCAGGTGCGTGAGGCAAATAAATGCTTATTGTTGGTTTAAGCCATGAAGTTTGGGGTGATTTGTTATGCAGCAATAGATAACCAGAAAAGATCTGGTCCATGAACCCCAAGTAAGGACACCTGCCTAAAAGTGCCCTCTCAGTGTTGCCACGGAGAGTGCAACAGGCTCTTCTAGCAAGCTACAAATTTGGAACACAAGGATCTTGACCAAAGCAGGCTTCATTTGCTTTCTTCTCCCACTGGGCCCCGAGAAACTCATGAACATGAAATGCTAACAGCACCCCTTGGTATCTCGCCATCCCTCGGCTTAAAAACCCACTATCTTAAGAACCCTGGATGGTAAAATACGCCTTTGTAGAGTCCTACACAGCATGGTGGCTTCTAAGATTAAAATATTGCTTATAGCTACATTTATATCTTCTGCAATTAGAAGGTGGGTCTAGAGTCCAGTTGACCTTTCTCTGTCTCTTTATTTGCCTGGATTCTCTGAGACTCTCTTCCTCACTGATCACAGGCCCCATAAGGTTGCTCAAGTCAACAAAGAAACTCTAATAATGATCAAATCTTTTGCCAAGAAAGCACATGTGAGTTCTGAATAAGAAAGTCTGGTCAAGATTGCTCACTGGCATGTTTAGGGGACTGGTCTTAATGAGTCACTGTTCTAAGTCTCCACTGTCCATTATGGTAGCCACGTGGGATGATTTATCTTTAAATTAAACTGAAATAAAATTATAAATGAAATAAAATTATAAATTCAATTCCTCGGTTGCATGAGCCTCATTTCAAGTTCTTGACAGCCACCTGTGGCTAGAGGCCGCCATATTACACAGCATAGATATAGGACATTTCTTTTTTTTTTTTTTTTTTATTTTTTTTAACACCTTTATTGGAGTATAATTGCTTTACAATGGTGTGTTTGTTTCTGCTTTATAACAAAGTGAATCAGCTATACATATACATATATCCCCATATCTCTTCCCTCTTGCAGGATATTTCTGTCTTCACAGAAATTTCTATTGAACAGCACTGCTCTGAATAATATTAAGCATAAAAATTCTCTTTTTTTACTTAGGTATACTTTCCATCTACTCTTTGGTGATAAAGGACACTGGCTTGTTTGACAATTTTTAATTTAAAAATAAACTTTCAAGATTAGCGTAGGTTGAAGATTGCATTGGATGCAGTCCATGTCTTGGAATTTTCCCGTTTGAAACAATAAAAAATTTTGTCTTCCAAAACCAACAATATGTACCATCTCTGCCTTGTTCTATAAAACCAATTTCCATGATATATATTGATTGCAAAAAGTGGATATGATCAACCAGACATTGGCTAATAAAAGTTTTCAGGGATGTTCCTGATGGCAATTCACTGATGTTTAAGGAAGAAGAAATTTCAACATAGGATCAAGCGCCTCTAAGTAAACTGACTTAACAACAATTTCATTTACAGAAAATCAGGTTGTAAAATAATTCTTCTAGAAACAAAGGCAAAGCCTCTTTCTCAGAAATCATCTTTCTTCAAAGCCAAAGAGGGACTTCGGAAAAACTGTCTCTTCCCTTTCCCAAAAAACATAGTTCTTAGTTCATTTTTAGTCAAGAGAGGATGGATGTCAAAATGGACAATTCAAGCAAGTTATATTCTCCTCATCAAATAAATCCGCAAGTCTTAAAAGCTAATCAAGGTGCACCAATTATGTCTTTTTCCTGTATTTTAAGGATAATCCAAGAATTGTTTTATTGGTTAAATCTATGTAAAAGAGATTATGCCACAATTGGCCTTTAATACCAGGGATGCACATTACCTCTTTAATTCTTAAAAACATAAGATCAGAAAGTAAGCATGAACAAATTGTTGACTCATTGTTTTTATGCTACAGCGGGTGGAGGAGGGAGTTATATTTTTAAGGAATCTCTGAGAATTCTGTTTCCAGATCATAGTGTTTCTTAGCCTAGTGGAAAGGAAGTGGTTTGGTAATTTATGTGGAAACAATGCAAATATCATAGAATTACCTTTTTTTTTTTTGGTGGGACTCAAAGGATTTTTCTTTTTTTGCAATATCACTGCAATAGTCATTTCACTCATAAATTAAAAGCTTAGGGCTTCCCTGGTGGCGCAGTGCTTGAGAGTCCACCTGCCGATGCAGGGGACACGGGTTCGTGCCCCGGTCCGGGAAGATCCCACATGCCGCGGAGCGGCTGGGCCCGTGAGCCGTGGCCGCTGAGCCTGCGCGTCCGGAGCCTGTGCTCCGCGACGGGAGAGGCCACAACAGTGAGAGGCCCGCATACCGAAA
>NW_006771242.1:217789-228498 GCF_000442215.2 Lipotes vexillifer
ACATCGGGGAAGGGCACCGCGGCTGCGGGGCCGGTGGCCGGGGGGGGGGGGGGGGAGAGACTAACGCAATAATCCAGGCAAGAAGTGATGGTATGGACAAGGGTGGTGACAGTGGATGCGGTGAGAAGTGATCTGATTCTAGAAATAATTATGAATGTACAGTCAATAGGATTTATCAATAAACTGGACTTGAGGTCTGAGAGAAAAGTCAAATACAGCCCCAAGGTTTTGTAGCAGAAAGACGGAACTGCCATTAACCGAGGTGGGGAAGACTCGGGGTTGCGGAGGGTGGAGGTCGGGGGAGATGAGGCGCTCAGTTTTGAACAAATGTTTGTGATGCCTGTAAGAACACAAGGTGGAGATGTCAAGCAAGCAATTAGATGAACTTCATGTCTCTGAACTTTGTTCTGCTTATCTCTAACATTGGGTAATAATTATGTGAGAATCAGAGCTAGCACACATAACGAACTTGGCACATAGAGGGTAATAGATAGAGTGAATGGTAACCACCATTACTATCCAACAAATCTACACGAATGTTGGTAGGGGAGACTAAGATCAAGAAGGCAAGCGGCAGTTAACTATGGTCATAATCATGCTACAAACCAAACAACCATCAAATCTCAATGGCATAGCACAAGAAACATTTATTTAGCTGACTGTTGGCTGATCTAGGTTGGGCTCACCCCTGTGTCTGCTGTCAGCTGGAAATTCAACTGATCTAGGCTGGCATCAGCAGGGAACGGCTCTGCTCTGTGCGGCTCTCATCCTCCTCCTGGGACTAGTATATTTGTCCCATAGTGAGAAGAGATGCTAATGAGAGAAATACTGAATATTTCAAAAAAGTAACTTCATTGTAATTTACCATTTGGTTTCTTACCAACTAAAATGAATTCCAGTGTGAAGCGGCCTTAGCTGTCCACCTCTAAACCCTGCTCATCAGCTCAGAACTCCCCACACTCTGTTGCCCCCTAGTGACAAGGATTCACCCTGGAGGCACACGCTCAGGGGCCATCTTGCTCAAAAACTGAGTTAAATTGCACCTGATATAACAGTAAGGTCCTCGCAGATCTTCAGTCTCTCAGCAATCTGACCACAGCAGTGACAGATATTTTCCACTTTAAATACAGGGAAACGATGTGTCACTTGCTGCTATAACAACACACATGGCCAATCATTTCTGAATGACCAAAATATTTCTAGTCTGTTCATAATCATGACTCAGATTCAGGGCCCATCTCAAAAGTGATCAGTTAACTTTTACTTATTACTCACAGGCATTCTTACCCTTAGCTTGATCTCTTAAAAATCTGGGCTGATGATACATATTAGAAAGCAGGGGGAGGATATTAAGAATCGGGCTATGTTTCTTCAATAAAATTATTTTTATGAGCCGATGTTTTCACTGATGGAATAATGTACCAACGAGTACAAGTTAATACTAGGGTATGAAATGTAAATGCAGTTATCTGAAATACAAAAGATTCTGTTATCTATGTTTAGTCCTGCTCGTATTATGTATACAGACATAGAGCATATAGATTTAAATATAGTTTATGAGGATGGAATTATGGTTTAATTATTAATTAAGCAATATGTGGCAAGGCAACAGTTCTGACATTTATGAGAAAATTAAATTTCCAACACAGAAACCATAAGACACAGTCGGGTGCATCCAATCCCCAAGTATGCGATTATCTAATGATAAACCATGTTTCCTGCAGCTGCGTGATTGCCGTGACCAAAAAAAAAAAAAACGTTTATTATAAGACTGTGTTCTTTCTGTATGAAGAATAGATGAAGTTCATTGCACAGAATATTAAACAGATGTTTTGACCAAGCTGTGTACCTTCAATGGATGAATTCTTGCTATTTAAACTGGACAACTTCTGAAAGCAGATACAGCCTATATGAGGAAAATGTAAATACTTCTCCAGCAAATTGTGCATCACCGTAAAATAACAAACAGCTAGTAAAGGTACAGATGCAGGCAGTTTTGAGCTTTCCAGCTTCATTTTGTATGTACATATACACAAAAGCTCGTGAGGATAATACTGACTCGGGATGATTTGGAACATTTTTCCATTCATGGCACTAATTCTGCTATGGTTCCACCATCTGTGGATGGACTTGAGAGGACTGGCAAGGATAAGGCACATGATCTTTTTTTTTTTTTTTTTTTAACTCTGTTTAGAAAAAAAATCCAGCTTTTTTAAAATATAAAAACATGACATCTTGATCTTATTAGGCCTACTCTATGTTAGACAAACTATAAGGCACATATATACACACATCATTTAATCCTAATCATAACCTCGAAGAGGCATTGTTACAATGACTACTAACTAAAGTTTAGATACGTCAACGTCTTACCCATGACCACACAACTAGAGAATACAAACACTTGGATCTGAAACTAAGGTTTGTCAGACTTCAAAAGCCGTGATTATCTTCACTATGTCATGGTGCTGGATATTTTCCAGTTACCCTGTTCAGATCTACTTTCCACCCTTCTGCATCCTGATTTTGGTCCTTGGAGCCTGGTCTGTGGGGATTACGTCAACATGCCCCATTTCCTTCCAGCTTTTGTTTGGGTTCAGCCAAAGGGAGTCCCTGCAGGAGATCTGACAGCTACTACCTAGAAGCTGCCTCTCTCTCTCATTCTTCCATCCATTCATTCGTTCTCTCATTCATCCTCCCTCCCTCCCTCCTTCCTTCCTTCTCTCTCTCTTTCTCTCTCCCTGCCCACCCCTACCAGGCCCTAGGTTCCAGTAATGGCTCCCATCCCTTGCTCATGCAGGCCATGGTGCCATCAACCTCCCTGATATACCTAGTCCCAATTCACTGCCCCTTCTCTCCTGGTTCCTACCCCCATGTATCGAGTTCCCTTATTATGCTATCTTCAAATTATTTAATCTGAGTATTCCATCTGTTTCCTGCTAAGCCATGCTTTTTCAATTTATTAATATTCTGTAAACATTAGTTTGATTCTATTCTTTCGACAAAGTTAAGTACAATTACTATTTTCCAGACACTGCTAGGTTCTAGGGACACTAAGATCTAAAATACAGACCTGCTTTCAAGAAGCTCACAATCTAGGACAACAATACATTTGATAAATAGTATTACAAAGGAATTTACAAAGAAGGGGTATTGAATCTACACATAAGGGTTAGAGAAAGCTTCCCAAGCAGACAATGTCTGAGCAAGACCTTAGAAGGATGACTGGGAGCTGCTGGGAGGACATTTCCATAAGAGGGCCCAGGGTGCCAAAGGCACAAAGGCTTGAGAAAGCAAAGGATGGGAACAGAGGGAGAATTCTCACGCATGGCAGGCCCTCCAACACACCTGGAGCCTAGAGGCCTAGAGTGCAGATAGAGTTTGGGCAAGAGGTAGTCTTGGAGAGATGGACTAGTGGTTTTTAATGATGTAGGGCCTTCTAGAGTCTGTCCTTAGCAGTTTTAGTTTAATCTTGAAATATTACGAGTAGAATAGATACATTCACGACCTTTCACTAGGAAAGTAATTCTGAAAACAAAACAGAAAGTGGATTAGAAGGAGCGAGTTATGAAGACCCGTTGAGAGGAAACTGTAGATGTTGGATGCTATAGTTACTTTGGCTTGAAAATGGTAACGGAAGGTTGAAAGGACGAGCAGATAGAAAATTTTCTGTTGCTGGATTGTCCTATATATAAAAACTATATATCGCGTGTTTGGACGAAGAATCAAAGATGCCTCCCAGGTTTCTGGTTGGGCCTCCAGGTGGAAATCACCTAAATATCAGAGTTTCTCAATCTCAGCACTCTTGACTTTCTGGGGCAGGTCATTTGGTGGAGGAGGGGTGCTGTCCTGTGCGTTACGGGAGGTTTACGATAGCAGCACCCCTGGTCTCTCCCCACTAAATGCCAGTAGCACACCCTGCCCCCCCACCCCCGCACTCCCTCCACGCATGAGTTGTGAAAACCAAAAATATCTCCAGACATTATCAAATGTCCCCTGGCAGGCAAAATCACTCCTGATTAATCACTCCTGTGACGAATGGGGAGATTGGGATTGACATAAATACACTAGTATGTATAGGATGGATAACTAATAAGAACATGCTATATAAAATAAAATTTAAAAATTAAAAAAAAAACACTGCCTAATATGGAAGCACAAGGCTAACTGACTTGTGTAACCAAACAATGAGCACCTGCTTTGGACAAAGGGAGTTGGAAGAGTTTATGATAGAGAAGCTGTTTGTACCAATGAGGGGGACCTAAGGGGATCTTGGCTGTAGAGATTTCTACTTGAGAGACATTAGCACATAGTCACTGAACAAGAAATTCAGATCCCCTTGGAAGGGCATGGCTAGTCCTTTGACATATCTCACTTATGAAATTTATGAAGGCCATTGGAAATTTTATAAGAATAAAGCAATCATATATACTAGAAATGCAGACTTTTTTTTTTTTTACTGCTCAGGATCTGTAACCTTTGATAAACAAATTTAAGTACACACACTTAATCACCTTTTAGTTTATCTGTGGAGAAAGTAGCTTCTCAAACAAACCCCTGTGTGCTCCTGTATGTGGAACAATCTCTACCTCCACTGCCTTACTGTCACCAAAGTATCTCTGTTTGGAACAGATCAAGGATGAACATCACTAAAGGCATTTGAGTAGAAAGCAGTAGAGCAAGAGCTAGAGCTTTACGGTATGTGATTTTTGGGGGGGGGGTGGGGGTGGTCAGGTGCTTTAAAAAAAAAAAAAAAAAAACAACCACACCACGCATGTTTCTGTATTTTATAAAGAATCCAATAGCGAACTTCCCTGGTTGTCCAGGGGTTAAGAATCTGCCTTCCAATGCAGGGAACATGGGTTCAATCCCTGGTTGGGGAACTAAGACCCCACATGCTGTGGGGCAACTAAGCCCGCACGCTCTGGAGCCTGCGCACCATAGCTAGAGAGAAGCCCACGTGTTGCAACGAAAAGCCCCCATGCCACAACAAAAGATCCTGCATAACGCAACGACTGCAAGCCGCAACTAAGACCTGACGCAGCCAAATAAATTTAAAAAGAAAGGAATTCGATACCACCTTCAATGTGCATTACCATCATGATAATAATAGCCATTGCCATTCAGAACTTACTAGGTGCCAAAAACCCTGAGAATTTTATAGACACTGTCTCCTTTAATCTTCCCCCAAACCCTGGGAGTTGGATGCTATTATTACCTTCTTTCACCAATGAGAACGGAAAGGCTTACAGAGTTAATGAACTTGTCCCAGGAGACAGAGCTGGTAGACACCGCAGACACTGGGATGCTGGTCGGTGCCATCACAACTCTCTGCCTTCAACGGCACGCTACACATTCTCAGTCTCATATACAGAGAGAGACGTGGCAAATGTAAGGTGTGAACCATTTGACTTAGTAAAACAAAATGACTAAACGAAAATTGTCAAGCTTATCAGGTATCTTACACATGAGTGTACTCAGTACTCAAAATACAAACTGTGCGTCAAAAAGATGCTTGGCTTATTCCTCTGCTTTAGTTCTTATTTTATTCTGACTTGTATCTCATTTAGTTATTTGCCCGGTTGTCTTTCTCACTGGATTTTTTTTAAGTTTACTTATTTTATTATTTATTTATTTTTGGCAGCGTTGGGTCTTCGTTGCTGCGCGCGGGCCTTCTCTAGTTGTGGCGAGCGGGGGCTACTCTTCGTGGCAGCGCACAGGCTTCAGTACTTGTAGTGTGTGGGCTCAGTAGTTGTGGTTCGCGGGTTCTAGAGCACAGGCTCAGTAGTTATGGCACACGGGCTTAGTTGTTCCATGGCATGTGGGATCTTCCCGGACCAGAGCTCGAGCCTGTGTCCCCTGCACTGGCAGGCGGATTCTTAACCACTGTGCCACCAGGGAAGTCCCCGGATTTTTTTTTGTTTTAATTAAAGAAAAAAACTTTATTTTTTAGAACAGTTTTAGATTTACAGAAAAATCACAAAGACAGTACAGAGTTCCAATATACACTACACCCAGTTTCCACTAGGAACACCATATATTTTTACAGTACATTTGTTAAAATGAATAAACAAGTATTAGTACACAATAATTAACCAGAGTTCATAGTTTATTTAGTCGTTTTTAACTAATGCCTTTTTCTGTTCCAGGATCCTATCCGGGATGCCACACTACACTTAGTCATCATGTTTCCTTAGGCTTCTCTTAGCTGTGACATTTTCTCAGACTTCCCTTATTTTTGATGATCCTGACAGTTTTGAGGAGTACTGGTCGAGCATTTTGAGGAATACTGGTTAGTTTTAAGGGTATTTTTCAATTGGGATTTGTCTAATATAATTCTCATGATTAGTCTGGAGTTACGGATTTTGAAGAGGACGGCCACAGAGGTAAAGCTCCAGTTCATCACATCTTACAAAGGATACATGCTGTCAAAATGACATCACTGTTAATGTTAACCTTGACCACACGGCTGAGGAGGTAGTGTTCGTCATGTTTCTCCACTCTAAAGTTACTCTTTTTTCTCCCCCCACATTCCACACTACACTCTTTGGAGGAAATTACTCAGCGTAGCCCACATTCAGGGGGGCAGAAAGTAAGGGTGGGCCTTCATCAATTATTTGGAATTTTCAATTATCAATTGATAACTGATTTCAATTATCAATTTTCAAACATCAATTATTTGGAATTTTCCTGCATATTTGTCAGCTCTCATTCACATATATTTATTTGATAATTAACTTAATATCAATATGGACTCATGGGTATTTAATGCTTTTAGTTATAATCCAATACTACGTTGCTTTTTGTTGTTCAAACTGTTCTCGTTTTGGCCACTGGGAGCTCTTTCACTTGGCTCCTGTGTCCAACCTTCACTGTAGCTTTTTCGACAACATCGCATTTCTCATTGGATTTTAAACTCCTTGAGAGCAGAGCCGGTGTCTTTGTAACTCTTATAACACAAAGTCATACTGACTGACGCACACTAAGTGTCCCTCAAATCATTTCCTAATTCTAAAATTATAAATCAAGGAATGGATTTGATTCTAAATATCTGAGGGTGAGCTCATTTCTGCAGATCGTGGTAATATTGCATTGTATTCAACTGTGCTTCTGCTGTTTCTCTTAAACAGCAAATGTTCTACTCTCAGAGGCAAGGACAGTCCCCTAAAATTTAATTATTCGACCTGTTAAAATATTCCCTATAGAAAGGAAAGTTATTCTTTTCTGTGTTTGGCTTTGCTTTGTTTTGTTTCTTGAGCCTAGCTGTTTGTTGGGTAAATTCATTTGGAAAGAAAAGGGTTGGGCAGATGTTTTACTCCCTTTCCCAGTTTACACGTGCAGATAACAGAATAGCAAGTGGTGAGGTACGCAGAATTTGGGGCCAACAAAAGTGGATGGGTTCATATACCACATGTGTATATTTATAACTTAAGAGCTGTGTGATCTTGGGCAAGTTATTGAGCCATGCTAAGTCTCAGGGTATTTTTTTCCTCACATCCAAGCTGGAGATATTGGCAACCTCCTCAGGATGCGGTGAGCATCAAATGAAATCATGTATCCAAAGCATTCCCCACAGCCCAGCATTCACTCACATAAGGTGCCCAGTTTTGGGGACACAGTGATGATGAACCAGGTGAAAGACAGCTTCTGCCTTCACAGAGCTGACATCACAGTAGAGGAGTGGAGGACATCTACTTCAGACACTTCTTGAAAGAAAATAATGACTGCGTGGAAGGTAAAAAAGGAAACAAAGAAGCTCCTGAGATACGGAGTAATCAGGGGAAGTGTGTGTTTTATCCTAAGGAAAATCAGAAGCTATGGAAGCTTTTAAAGCAGAGGCTCATTCAAATCTGCTTTACATGATTAAAAGTTCTCTGTGGCTACTGCATGGGTCACGGATTGGTGGAAAGTAAGGATAGAGGCAGGGAAGGAAATACAAAAATACTGTAATAGTCCAGATGACATGTGATAATTGCTTTGCAAAGGCTGCTAGCAGGGACTTCCCTGGTGGCACAGTGGTTAAGAATCCGCCTGCCAATGCGGGGACACGGGTTCGGGAAGATTCCACATGCCACGGAGCAACTAAGCCCGTGTGCCACAACTACTGAGCCTGCGCTCTAGAGCCCACGAGCCGCAACTACTGAGCCCACACACCACAACTACTGAAGCCTGTGCACCTAGAGCCCGTGCTCCGCAACAAGAGAAGCCACCGCAATGAGGAGCCCACGCACCGCAACGAAGAGTAGCCCCCACTCACCGCAACTAGAGAAAGCCTGTGCACAGCAACAAAGACCCAATGCAGCCATAAATAAATAAATAAATAAATAAATTTATTCAAAAAGGCTGGTGGCAGAAGGGACAGAGATGAATGGATGAGACAAATACTTATTTTGGACATGGAGCCCATAGGACAGAAGGAGAGAAACAAAAGAAGACTCCCAGATCTCCTGCCAGAGCAATCACGTAGGTGGAGGTGACTCGTACTGTGAAGACTTTAACAAGTAGAAGGACACATGCTAACAAGCTGGACATGCTAACCCTGAGCTGCCAGCCAAACATCTCAGTGGAAAAGTCACAGAAACCGTTAAAATTGGAAAATTCGAGGACAGGTCTGTGCTGCAGATATATACTTGGAAGTAATAAACAGAGAAATGGTTATAACAGGAGGCCCAGGGCCCTCTCCTCGTATTTCCACATTTTCACTTGTGCTCCATTCCCCCGGAGAGAACAACACTGGGAAAATAACTTGGACTCATCCCCAATTTCCCTCCCTCATTTCTTTCCAAAGGAGGTAAGATGAGTTTTTTGCTTAACGAAATTAGAATACAAAAATGGGCATGCGTAGCTTGAACCCTTGCGAGGCTCCCCTTATGGGGACAGGATTCTGTGAAGAGCTACGCCACTCAGTCAGGCCCAAGTCGACTACAAGAAGGCAGTCTCGTGGCTATTCCCCCGCTGCATTTGTGAGTAGGGCTCGACGTGGGCTGGCTGTAGGTGTTTTACTGGCCTGCAAATTTATTCTCTGCCACACACCTCAGTATTCAAATAGCAGGAGCCTGATTTTAGTACACAACAAACCATGTTATTCATGATCATTTATTCCCCTAAAGCAGCCACGTTTATCTCAAGACCACGAGAAGAGAATAAATCAGAGCACTGAGAAAGACAAGAAGCAGATCTCAGAAAATAGGTAGAAGTCAGAAAAAGAGGAGGAACAGATGAAAGAGAGTAAGAACCCAGTGGGTTGAAAGGAAATTATTCAAGCAGCTGAGACATCAAGGAAGATGAGGATTCAAAGGTGTCCATTAGGCAAACAGGGAATATGAGGGAAATTCCTTCCTATTATAAAGGATGTCTTTTTTGGATGCACCAAAGAGATCATATTAAAAAAGGAATCCCTTTACTGTTAAGAAGAAATCAAGGATCTAAATGGAACAACTAATACTATAAAACTTCTAGAAATGCACCACCATATTTTCTTTGGCTTGAAAGTCCTTATGCATGAGCTACAGCACTTTTATTCATCAATGAGAGAGAATGATTAAACTACTAACATACTTGGAAAAGATCACGGCTGATGACATTCACACAAAGACCTAATAAATTAGTAATGTGTCATATCTGCAGTAAGTTATAACAAATATTTCTAGGAGGAGAGAAGGCAGGCAGAGAGGCGGGCTGGCTGAGCCAATCAAGAAAGCCTGAAGTTTATGATAGGACTATGGAGTTTCTATCAACAAGAAATATACAAGCACTGACTTTTATGACTTTCTAAGGCACTAGAGCATTGAGTTCCACTTAGTTTGTTTTTCCTGGAGGTCCTGGAGGATCCCGAATTGGCAAGGACGAGCCTTCTCTGGATGGAAGTGATGATGAGATGGCTGAGCTGAAAGAATTTATAGTACAAGACTCGAAAGCTAGAGGATGACTGGCAATCAAATTCAGTCACCTGGTAGCTATGAAGAAACTTTGAGTATGAAACTATTTAAGTAAAGAGGAATAATGTGTGCTGTTAACCCTCCCCCCCCTAGTGTCAAGTAGACACACATGGGGCCTTAACCAAATTAATAACAGTTTTCTCTTCTTCAGAAACAATAATGCGGCCACAAGATTTTATGCCTGAAAGACTACTTTGCACTGTAGATAGAAGGACATTATTTGATGCCCAGACTTCTTTATGGGCAGAGATGGCTCTTCAAGTATTGTGAATCCCCTAGGAATTTTGGTACCCATGGGAGTGAGGAATTGCTACAAGGTTGTTGCAAATTCTTTGTTGGGAAATCTGATCAGCAGTGAAGAGGGTTCAGGGCTCAAACTGAACACACATAATCAGAGCCCCAATAAATGCAGGCATTAATCTCACTATGCATGAATAAAGCCTTTATTAGTGCTATCCAATGGAATTCTCCACAATCATCGAATGTTTTTTATCTGTGCTGCCCAGTATGGTAGCCAGTAGCCACGTGTGGTCTGAAGATACGAAACGTGCTAGTGCAATTGATAAACTGAATTTTGACATTTACTTAATTTTAATTTATTAAAGTTTAAATTTAAATAACCACATGTATTAGTGGCTACTATATTAGACTGCTCAATTTTGGATTATTCAATTCAGTGATCTTGGTTTCTTTGAACGCTAAGGACATGATAATTTCTTTTCTTTTACCAGTCAACTGACTTTAAGGAGAATGAATCTCAATTTCCTGCTG
>NW_006771242.1:228720-230548 GCF_000442215.2 Lipotes vexillifer
AAAAAAAAAAAAAAAAAAAAATCATCTAATTTCTCTTTGGAAATGTCTGTCTCTGGTTCCCTCTCCTCTGTTGGAGGTTTCTGAGACCTGGTACCAATAGCGATCCCTTAGGTGGCCCTAAGCTGTCATGGAGGTAATAATGACAGACATTAAACTAATGTATTTTCATCTCAGGTAATCCAGGTCCTGAAGTTCTGAGTTCAAGGGCTAATACAGAGCTCCACACAAACCCAAAACCCACCCGTTATAGGCTGAACTGTGTCGTCCGCCCCCCACCCCACGATTCATATGTTGAAGCCTTAACCCCCAGTACCTCTGAATGTGAATGTATTGGTATTTGGGAATAGGGCATTTAAAGATGTAATTAAGGTAAAATGAGACCATTAGGGTGGGCCCTAATCCAATCTGACAGGTGTTCTTATAAGAAAAGGAAATTGGGACACACAGACACCAGACACACAGAGGAAAGATCATGTGAGGACACAGAGAGAGGGCAGGCAGCTGCAGACCCAAGAGAGAGGCCTCAGAAAAAAAATCAACCCTGCCAACACCCTGATCTTGGACTTCCAGCCTCCAAATCATGACAAAATAAATTTCTGTTATTTGAGCCACTCATTCTGTGGTATTGTGTTATGGCAGACTCAGCAAACTAATAAACCGCCTCTCAGGCCTTAATGTGTTGTGAAGCAGAAGAAAAAGGTGGGCAACAAGGAAGTACACCCACCTCAGCCTCTCCTCCAACTCAAGCTAAATTCAAGGGAATGAAGAGAAAGACGGGCTTTAGAAACATCAGGAGGAGAGGTTGTCTAGATATAGGATGGGGTATGTGGGAGGCTGTAAACCATTAGGAGAACCTCAGTTATGGCCTGGACTCCACTCACTCGATGGTGCAGAGAGGATGGCATAAAGTAGAAACACCTAGGGCCGGAGCCAGCTGCGCTGGCTTTCCATAACCTCTCTGCGTAAACCATGGGTTTCAGAAAAGAGAATCCACAGTACACTCTATCCAACAGGGAAAACGTCACAACTGGGGGTCCTTGCGGAGTGTCTCCTGTCCTTGATGCTGTAGGATGACTCAGGATTAAGGATGACAAAGACAGAAAACAGACCGGTTCATTATCTCCAAACCAGTATCCTATCTCAAGCTACTAATAGAAAGTATATATTGGGAGAATTCCAGAGAATTTTTAATAGGGAAACAATATAGGCTACTTAATTAAAACTTTAGGCTTCCGCTGTTTAAATTATACTGAATGGGCAGGGCTGAGACTGTTTAAAATGTTGACGGCATTAACCCATTCGTTAAAGGGAGAAACCTTCTGTGATTGGAACCTGGGCAGGAAACTTCGGAGACAAGAAACAAGCCCTGGTAAATGGATAAAACCAGATACAAAAAAGGAACAGTCATTGGAACCAGGTGAACCAGGTGAAGTCACCCTGTACATCATGGGAAGACCCCTAATCCCAGACAAAAAGGTGACTGAGAGCTGTCACCTGACTGCTAACACGAGGCAAAAAACCATTTAACCGACCCTTTCTGACTGCACAGGTGGGCCCCCTGCAGCCACTTCTTCTGGTCTCAGAGCCTTTAGAATACAAGTAGCTTCACGATTTTCACACACTCTGTTTCTCCCAACACCTTAAACACACACCCTTTCTTCCCGTCTGGGCCTGATTCCTTTCCCCTACTTGGCACAGCAAATATTTTGACCCGGCTGTTTTCACAGAGCTGGGTTTTGCTTGTGCATTTTTGTTTGCTTTTAATTTTAAGCTCATCTTTTTAATCATGTCAAGGATGCAACAGGCACCTCTCCCTGCACACATTCCT